>NC_143515.1:47384076-47606576 GCF_031878675.1 Megascapheus bottae
ACCTCTAGCACTTGAGCCACAGCTCCACTTCTAGCTAGCTTTCTTTCTTTGTTTGTTTCCTTTTTTTGTGTGTGGGGGGGTGGTTTCATGGGGCTTGAACTAGGCCTGGGCACTATCCCTGAGCTCTTCAGCTCAAGGCTACTGCCCTATGCTTGAGCCAAGCCCCATTTCCCATTTTCTAGAGATTTAATTGGAGATAAGATCCCTCTGGTGCCGGGGCTGGCTTTGAACTCAGCCTCCAAAGTAGCTAGGATTACAGGCATGAGTCACTGCTCCCGGCTTTCCTGTTTTTCCTATGTATGTGGTACCGAGGAATCGAACCCTGGCCTTTGTGCATGCTAGGCAAGCACTCTACCACTAGGCCAAACTTGTGGCCCTAATACTACTGATTTTTCCCCCCATTTAGGATCCTTCCACCTTTACTATCTCTGTCTATCTGTCTCTATCTGTTCATCCCTGGGCATTTGTGGTTCTATTTTTTCCATGAAATTTGTATGTATAAAACTCTAAGGATAAGATATAAAATGCTGACTGATTTCTGACTAAGCAAAATAATTTGAATGATTTCTGAATTTATTTATTTTTTTTCGGTCACAGGGCTTGAATTCAGGGCACTGTCCCTGAGCTCTTCTGCTCAAAGCTAGCACTCTATTACTTTGAGCCTCAGCATGACTTCTGGTTTTCTGGTGGTTAATTGGAGATGAGTATCACAGACTTTCCTGCCCAGGCTGGCTTTGAACTGCAGTCCTCAGATTTCAGCCTCCTGGGTGGCTAAACTACTCTGTATTCTGCAGTTTATGATCCTTTTCTCAGAGTGCATGTAAGCTGTTCTCGAATGTTGTAACAGTTTTTTTTTATCAGTGAGTTACAATTACAAGAATTACTTAAAATAGGTTATTATTTTTGTCAGTGTATTAGTTTCAATTCTGGTATGTCAAGAAAATATTTTTAGATTTCTTTTTGTTGTTATTCTCAGGAATGCCTTTACCGTTCATCTCAGAGCCCATCCTTAATTTTGGGCTTAGAATTTCACTGGTTTTGAAGCAGAGTTAAGAAATCAACTCTTGGGGCCGGGAGTTTGGCCTAGTGGTTAAAGTGCTTGCCTAGCATGCATGAAGACCCGGGTTCGATTCCACAGTACCACATACATAGAAAAAAGCCGGAAGTGGTGCTGAGGCTCAAGTGGTAGAGCTCTAGCCTTGAGAAAGTCCAAGGACAGTGCTCAGGCCCTGAGCTCAAGCCCAGGACTGGCAAAAAAAAAAAAAAAAAAAGAAAAAGAAATCAACTCTTAATATTAGGGAGTTTAAAATACTTAATGTCAATATTACATCATTTGAATGTTACAGGAACATACAGTTTTTCATCACAAATACACTTCTAAAATTAGTCCCTAAGTCCCTTGTATCTTGTGTAACTGTTTGGCTTCTTTGGATTACCTTCTATTATTTGGTGTGCTTTCATATTGTTGCGTACAAGGAAGCAATGCTAAAACATTTCTCTGATGGAATTTAGAAATCAGACTTACTAATATGTCAATAAAATTTACCTCAGCAACTTCATGTTGCCTCCTACTGAGCTTTTGCTTTTGTGTTATCTTCAACACCTGCCATTCCTCTTCACCCATCAAAAATGGAAAGAACAGAATGCTAGAGAAAATAGGCAAAAGTTGTGTTTGTAATAATACCCAAGAATGATTCATACTGGGATTTCTTAGCACTTTTCCTTGATTTTTCTAGAATTTTAAATTTCATGATTGCTGACTTACATTCAGTTATGTAATTAACTACATACTGGCAGTACTGAGGTTTGAACACAGGACCTGACACTTTTTTTTTTTTTTTTTGCCTTTTTTCCTCTCAGAAGTGGTACTCTAAGCCACAGCTCCACTTCCAGCTTTTTACTAAATAATTGGAGATAAAAGTCTCTGAGATTTTACTGGCTTTGAACTGTGATCCTCAACTCTGTCTTTTTAGCTATTCAAAAATCTTAGCTTGATTACCTTTTTTTTTTTTGTCGGTCTTGGGACTTGAACTTGGGTGCTGTACCTGAGCTCTTCAGCTCAAGGCTAGTACTCTACTGCTTGAGACATAGCACCACTTCCAGTTTTCTGGTGATTAATTAGAGATTAACCACCACAAACTTTTAAGTCCTAGCTGGCTTTGAACTGCATTCCTCAGATCTCAGCCTCCTGAGTAGCTAAGATTACAGGTGTGAGCCACTGGCAATTATATTTGAATATTTCATTAAATTTCTCTTAACGTTTTTTGCTTTTCAAACCAATGAAATGCAAGTGCAGATTTTCTAGTTGATGGATTTTTGTTCTTCCACAGAGTCATCTGAAAACTACATTCAGACAAAGACTTTTGAGGGCTTCTGCGCATTACATCTTGCTGCAAGTCAAGGACACTGGAAGATTGTACAGATTCTTTTAGAAGCTGGGGCAGATCCTAATGCAACTACTTTAGAAGAAACCACGCCATTGTTTTTAGGTGATGTATACTATTTGTGATACAGATATAATTTTTTAAGTTTATTTTTTTTTGTCAGTAAAACTGTTAGAACATGTCCTTTTGGTACACATCACACCGCCATTTCTGTGGTTTTGAAACTGGAAAGTTATTTTTAAAATTTCCCTCTTGCTTTCTATTTTTGGGTGGAACTCTACATTTATTTAAAAGTTTAAAAATCTATTCTCAATTGGCACTGTTGTAGTTTTACTTTGTGTAGTTCTGAAAATCAGGTAGTGTTTAAATTGAAGCAATAGTTACAAGGTTACCCAAGAATGTTCTATGTTTGCTTCTTCTTAGCATTAAGAAATTAAGAAGCTTTTATAAAAGAAATCACCAGGTAATCCTTTAATGCCAGTTAATTTATGTCCTATATATCTGTTCAGACTTATTCAATTATTGAGTTTTAAAATGCTTAAGATGACAGCCAAAATTCTAAGTGGCACATTTTCAGAACTCCCTCCTTCCCTCCCTCCCTCCCTCCTTTTCTTCTTCCTCTTTCCCTCCCTCCTTCCTTCCCTCCTTCCTTTCTACCTCCTAAACATTCCCCTCCTCCATATTTTTCTACTTTCTACTAAGAATTGAACCCAGTGCTCTGATGCATGCTAAGCATGTCCTATATTACTGGAGCCATATCCTCAGGCCAAGAATTTTGTATTTTAGTAAGGGCCCTGCTTGCTTGCCATCTGTCTGTCTGTCTGTCTGTCTGTCTGATCTGTCGTGGGGCTTGAACTCTGGGCCTGGGAGCTGTCTCTTAGCTCTTCAGGTTAAGGCTACCACTCTATCATTGGAGCCATAACACTACTTCTGATTTTGTTAGTTAATTGGAGATAATAATCTCATGGACTTTTGTGCCTTGGCTGGCTTTAAACCACAATTCTCAGATCTCAGTCTCCTGAGTAGGATTACAGGTGTGAGCCCAGCCTTTTTTCTTTTCTTGAGATAGGGTCTTGCTACATATCCCAGTGAGTTGCTGGGATTACAGATATGCACCGTTACACCCAACCTCCCTTTTTTCTCTCCCTTGCTTCTTCTGTTCAGTTCTTATCCTTTCCCTCTGCTACATGTACATATACATAGTAAATATTCTAATATTTTTTTTTGCTTTGCTTTTTTTTTTTTTAATGGGGTGATGGAAGAAAGAAAGATCCTGTGCTTGCGAGTGTGCTTTTTTCCTTTAGCAAGAGGGCTATTTTCTATTATAGGTTAACTTGACAGCCTTCAAAGATGTTAGTGGAATATGTATTTCCAAAGGAGTGAAATAGTGTCACATGTGACTACGAGGATGTCTTTCCTTTTTTTTTTTTGGATGATGTGTGTATGAGTTTTATTTATACTCATTGCTTATTGGCCTTGAATATAATACTCATCATAAAATCAGCATATTAATGAAAGGAATAGTAATTTCTGAAAAATTTTAAAGGCAGGGTTTTGTGTTTTCTGAATTATTGCATGTAATTCATGTAGTTTTTTTTTTAACCCAGTCTTGGGCCTTGAACTCATTGCCTGAGCACTGCCCTTGGGTTTTCTCAGGGCTAGAGCTCTACTACTTGAGCCACAGCACCATTTCTGGCTTTTTCTATGTATATGTGGTACCGAGGAATTGAACCCAGGCCTTTGTGCATGCTAGGCAAGCACTCTACCATGAGGCCAAACTCCTGGTGTTCTTGTAGTTCTTTATATTTAAAGATATATTATTATTATTATTTCTATTACCTATTTTGTACAAACGTTTATATCTGAATTTTTTTTTTTTTTTTTTGGTGCTTGTCCTGGAACTTGAACTCGGGCACTGTACCTGAGTTTTTTTTTTTGCTCAAGGCTAGTACTCTACTACTTGAGCGATAGTACTACTTCAGGCTTTTTCTGTTTATGTGGTACTGAGGGATTGAACCCAGAGCTTCATGCAAGCTAGCTAGACAAGCACCCTACCACAGCCACATTCTCAGCCCCATTAAGCCACATTTTTAGCCCCCTGAATTCTTTTATTTAAGATCAGAGATTAATATCTTTTGTATATTCAGTAAGTGTGACATACAGGTAATATATTAAAAGCCATATACTATAACTAGTGGAAGCCTTAATCAATTCAGAAAGAACCCAAAACAAAATGCAAACATTGTATGGATCTTGGTTTTAATCCAATCTGCTATTCTTTCGATTGGAGCAATTGAGTCTATTAATGTTTAGGGTTATTCTAGAAAAATGTGTCATGCTTCCTGCCGTTTTCTTCATTTTCTGCGTTTTTTTTCTTTCCTGTTCCTATGTTTACTTTTTTTTTTTTTTTTTGCCAGTCCTGGGCTTGGGCTCAGGGCTTGAGTACTGTCCTTGGATTTTCTCAAGGCTAGCACTCTACCACTTGAGCCTCAGCACCACTTCCGGCTTTTTACTAAGTATGTGGGATACTGAGGAATCGAACCCTGGTCTACGTGCATGCTAGGCAAGCACTCTACCACTAGGCCAAACTCCCGGCCCTTCTTCCTGTGTTTACTAAATTGATCTTCTAGTGATTTTTTTTTTTCTGATGTGTTTCTCTGATTTTGATTGATTTCCTGATTCTATTTCTTTAGAATTCTTTGTAATACAGATTTAGTGATGATGAATTTCTTTAATTTTTGTTTCTCATGGAAAGTTTTGGTTTCATCATCTAAATAAATGATAGCTTCCCTGGATAGATCAGTTTGGGTTGGCAGTTGTTGATCTTCAGTATTTGGATTGTATGATTCCAGCTTCTCTTTGCATTGAGGGTTTGTGTGGTGAGGCCTGCAGTGATTCTGATTTTCTTTCCATTGTAATGCAGCTCCTACTTTAATTTTATGGAATTTAAAATCAGTTGCTTGCTAGTCACATATAATATTTTCTGATTTTCTTTCTGTTGTAATGTAGCTCCTTTAATTTTGCAGTATTTACAATCTGTTCCTTGCTATTCATGTCTAATGGGATCAACAAGGGGGAAGAATTTAATAGCAAAGGCATCAAAAACCTATTCACTAAAATAATAGCTCTTAAGAGAGAAAATCTTACCTACCTAAAAGAAGCATATAGAATCCCCAGTAGACTGGATCCAAGAAAAAAAACACTTCTAGGGGCCAGGAGTTTGGCCTAGTGGTTAAAATGCTTGCCTAGCATGCACGAAGACCCGGGTTCAATTCCTTGGTACCACATACATAGAAAAAAGCCAGAAGTGGTGCTGAGGCTCAATTGGTAGAGCTCTAGCCTTGAGAAAGTCCAAGGACAGTGCTCACGCCCTGAGCTCAAGCCCAAGACTGGCAAAAAAAAAAAAAAAAAGAAAAAAAAACACTTCTAGACACATAATAAAAACATAAGGATAGGTTTTTTAAAAAAAACCTTTAAAATAAAATACATTTTTTACAAATATAATTCTAAGTGAAAACTGATAGTTATTTACAACATAGCTTTTTCTTTTTTTATTGTTATATGTTCAAAACATTGATAAATTGGAGTTTTAAATCCAACCCAGTGTGACTTCTTAGAACAATTTCTGTGGGAACTGTTCAATATGCACTTTTGGCTTTTGATGGATTGTTTTTTATTTTTTGTGCTTCTGCTTATTTTGTGTAACCTTCAGTGTTAAACATAGCAGTAATGTTTAGTTTATTAAGAACAATGTGTTTTATAAACAGTGTTATGTGAGACAGCCTGTTTCAATATTTAATTGTGAAATGTGTAATACCTTACCTCATGTGGCACATCCTTTAACTATAACTTTGCTGACATATTACAGAATTGAACACTTTTCACTAGTGTCTTCAGAGGTAATCATTTACAAAGCTATATTTTGAGATACCTAGTTTTGATATTTAGATTCATATATCTTTTATGTTGATCTTTATTTTTGTAGTGATTTTTAGGTTTTCACTTGAACAGTTATCTTCCTTGGGGACAGTGATTATATGTTTTTTCCTTGAGGACATTTTATTAAAAATACAAATTTGTGAGCCAGGTTCTGGTGGCTCACATCTGTAATTCTAGCTACCCAGGAGGCTGAAGTTTGAGATTTGAAGCCTGCTTGGACAAGAAAATTCTTGAGACTTCTCTCCAATTAACTACAAGAAAACCAGTAGTGGTGCTGGGGCTCAAAGTGGTAGAACACTAGGTTTGAGTAAAAGAGCCCAGGGACAATGCCTAGGCCTTAGGTTCAAGTCCCACGACTGGGAAAAAAAATACAGATTTGAGTTTTCCCAGATCAGACGTATGTAGTTTCCTAAAAATTATACTTAAGTGCATTAATTGTATGTTCAAGTATTTACTTTTATCTGTGTTTATAAAGTTTTATATTTGTTGATACAACTTTATTTTATTTATTTATTTTTGGGTCATGGGGCTTGTTTGAGCCTGGGTGCTGATCCTGAGCTCTTCAGCTCAAGGCTTCTGCCCTACTCTTGAGCCACAGCCCTACTTCATTTTCTAGAGATTAATTGGAGATTAGAGTCGCAGGGCTTTGTATTACCCTGACTAGCTTTGAATCATGATCCTCAGATCTCAGCCTTCTGAGTAGCTGGAATTATAGACATGAGCCACTGCGCCCGGCTAATACAACTTTATTTTTATTTTATTTTTTTGCCAGTCTTAGGGCTTGAATTCAGGACCTGGGCACCGTCCTTGGGCTTTTTCAAGGCTACTCCTCTACCATTTGAGCCACAGCACCACTTTTGGCTTTTTTGTATGTGGTTCCGGGGAATCAAACCCTGGGCTTTGTGCATGCTAGGCGAGCATTCTATACTAGGCCACTAGGCCACTTTATTTATCATTTTGGTCAGTTGTGGGACTTGAACGTTGTCCCTGAGGTCTTCAGCTCTTACCTCTTGAGCCACAGCCCCACCACTTCCAGTTTTTTAGTGGTTAATTGGAGATGAGTCTCGTGGACTTCAGTGCTTTCGTGCGTGCCTGGGCTGGCTTTGAACTGTGATCTTCAGATCTCAGTCTCTTGAATAGCTAGGATTACAGGCATGAGCCACCGTGCCTGGCTCATGAGTGCTTGGCTCATCATCGGTCATTTTATTTATTTTTTTATTTTTATTTTTATTTTTATTTTTTTTGCCAGTCTTGGGCTTAAGCTCAGGGCCTGAGCACTGTCCTTGGATTTTTCTCAAGGCTAGAGCTCTACCACTTGAGCCTCAGCACCACTTCTGGCTTTTTCTAAGTATGTGGTACCAAGGAATTGAACCTGGGTCTTCCTGCATGCTAGGCAAGCACTCTACCACTAGGCCAAACTCCCAGCCCCATGATCGGTCATTTTATTGACAAATGTATACTTCCAGTGTTAAAGGTGAGAAAGTAATCTCTTTTTTTCCTTCGTGGTACTGAGGATTGAACTCAAAGCTTCAAACTTGCTAAGTCAAGTGCTGTATCAGTTGAGCCACACCTTCAGCTCCATTATGCATTGGTTGTTTTCACATATGCCTAGGCTGGTTTGGATAACAAGCACCTACCACTGTACCCAGTCAGTTAAGAAGGAGTCTGTGAACTTCTTTTTTCCTGGACTGGCCAGAAACTATGATACCTACCTAATCTCTACCTGGCAAGTAGCTAGGATTATAGGCTTGAGCTAACACACCTGTCCATTTTCCTTAAATTATTATGTAACCTTTTATTCCATTCCCAACTTTTGTCAGTTACACCATATTTGAATTGCCAGTGGAAATAATATTTTGTCTCTTGTTCCACATTGTAATTAATTAATAAATTTATTTGTGGGGTCTCAGGACTTGATCTTGGCCTGGGCACCATCCCTGAGCTCTTTAGCCCTAGGCTACCACCCTACCCTTGAGGCAGGCCCCACTTCCTCTTTTCTAGAGGTTAATTGGACATAAGGATGTCAGGTCCCTTTGTGCCCGGGCTGACTTTGAACCTTGATCCTCAGATCTCAACCTCCTTAGTAGCTAGGATTACAGGCATGAGCCATCTTGCTGCCGAGCCCGGCTATGGCAGTGTTTTGTTTTTTTGCTTTATTGTTTTTCTGTAACTTCCCTTTTTATTGTACTTTCCTATGGGTTTTTCCTGCTTCCTTTGTGATAATTTATCTCAGAAATATGTGTAAATTGCTTGACCAGTTGTTTTCAAGAGGTTTATAGTAGCAAGGAGCAGGGTCATGTTCCATATTAGCTAGTTTTCTTTTTACCTCATAATTTTTGAATTTGAGATAATTTTAGCTCATATCTTTAACAGTCAGTGATGTGGGAATTTTTGCAGTGCAGTCCCTTTATGAGACAACAGCTTGTTTTGCCAGCATGGCTTCTTTGTGTGATTCCTTGTTTAATGCCAGTTCCCCTGATTTTCACATTGAACTGGATATATATCTTTTCTGCTTTTGGGAATTTTTAATTTATACTTCAAAGGGAGCCCCTTATCTTGAGAAGTGTACTTTGATTTCTTTTCCTAATATGTGCACCTGAGATACCTCTTCCTCCCTTAAGTACCCAGGACTGACCTTCATTCTTTTGGAAGCCATTTACAACTGTTTCTGATTGGAAGTTCAAAAATTTACAACTAAAATCCTAGTTTTTCTAGAAGTGTAATGTTACTATTTTTTGTTGATCTTGTGGCTTGAACTCTGGGACTGGGCATTGTCTCTGAGCTTTTGTGCTCAAGGCTGGTGCTCTAACACTTGAGCCACAGCACTACTTCCAGCCTTTTCTGTGATAAATTGAGGATAAGTCTCATGGACTTTTCTGCCAAGACTGGCCTTGACCCATGATCCTCAGATCTGTCCTGAGTAGCCAGGACTATAGACTTGAGCCACTGGTATCTGGTTTAAGGAGAATATATTTACTTATTTATTTTTAATTGTCAGGGTGATGTATGGGTGGAGTGTATTTTTTAAATATAATTTCATTGTTACTATTAAGGTGTTGAGAGTATATTTTTATTTCAGTTAATTCATACTGATTAATAATTGTTTTGGGGGTGATTTCTGTTTTGTTTTTGGTGCTTTTTTTTTTTTTTTTGTCAGTCATGGGGCTGGAACCTGGCCTGGGTGCTGTCCCTAAACTCTTCAGCTCAAGGCTACAGCCTACACTTGAGCCAAGCCCCACTTTCTGTTTTCTAGAGGTTAATTGGAGATAAGAGTCTCAGGTCCTTTTGTGCCCGGGGTTGGCTTTGAATCTTGATCCTCAGATCTCAGCTTCCTGAGTAGATAGGATTACAGGTGTGAGCCACGGCGCCTGGCTTAGTATTTGATTTTTAAAATATCAGTAAATTATATTTAAGAGTAAATGTTGATGACCAGGACACATTTTTAGTAATATGAATCTATAGAGGGTGATTTGGCATAATGTAGTTTTAAGCAAGGGTACTTCCTTTTATAATTATTATATTACAAGCTTTAACCAGTGACATTCTTGAAATAATTCTTGCTGGTAACATTGCCAGAGCAAAGTGCTGCAGCTAACATATACCATCAATTGAACTTAGAGTGGCCCCATAATAATTGTTTTTGGCGTATTGTTGTCACAAAAACATAGACCTGAGGTTACATACAATAAATGTGAGGGAAGTTAGGTTCTGTTATTGCAGTGCATTTCTTCTTGGGCACCACCAGATGGTAGTATAACCACAGGTTCAGAGAAATACTGAAGCACCAAATAGCTTTATCAACATTGTTAATAAAAGAGCTAGTACCTAAAGTAGGTATGCAGTAGAGTTGTGTAAGAAAATGAAATACATAATGGCAAATGGAATACATGTAGAATTCAAAAAAGCATATGTAATTTAAATATGTTAATAGAATAGGTAATCTCTAGAACTGTGAAATCACCATCTTCTTTATATATAGAGGCGATTTGGAGCTTGTGGTTAAATTGTTCATTATAGCTCAATGGTGTAATGTTTCTTCAAATTACTCTCTGAATCTGTCCTTTAAAACCAGAGTGTGTTTCTAGCTTTGATGTAGAACTTGCCTCATTGTAATTTGCATTTGGTCCCAATTATTTGTGGCTCTATCCTACAACACATAGGCCTGTTAAACATTTTCTTTCTTTCACTACTACACTGTTGGTGGGAGTGGAAACTTGTTCAACCACTATGGAAAGCAGTATGGCAGTTATTCAAAAGACTAAACATGGAACTCCCCTATGACCCAGCAATTCCACTAATTGGCATTTACCCAATCATCCAGAAACAAGGACATACTAAATCCACTAGCACAATGATGTTCATTGCAGCACTATTTACCATAGCAAAGATATGGAACCAACCCAGATGTCCCTCAGTTGATGAATGGATCAACAAGATGTGGTATTTATACACAATGGAATTCTATGCTGCTGTCAGAAAGACATCGCCCCATTTATAAGAAAATGGAAAGACTTAGAAAAAAATCATATTAAATGAAGTAAGCCAGTCTCAAAGGAACATAGGTCCAATAGCCTCCCTCATTTGTCATAATCAGTAGAAACCTTGGGCTCTCCTAGCAGAGATTTACAACAGAGCAAAACCTAGATACATAAAGCCATATAGTATGACACTAAATGAAAGGACCTCCAGGATATAGAAACAAAAGCCATATGAGTGACTGTTGTCCTTAATGTACTATGTTATCTCTCATCTCTTTTGCTGTCCCTTGGTTATCTCATATTGTTACAATTTTTCACCTTGTTATTTGATATATTTTATATGTGCTTAATTGGTTATTTGAAATTGGATAGGGAAGGGGGGGAAATCAAGATAAGCGGGGGAGGGAAATGGGGACCATGTCATGAGAAAGGGTATCAATGTTTGTGAAGTAATGCACCTTCTATCTGGTGAATATAACGTAACCCTTCTATTAATCACAATAAAAAATTTTTGAAAAAAATTTTTTTTCTTCTTTCTTTCTTTCTTTCTTTCTTTCTTTCTTTCTTTCTTTCTTCTTTTTTAAAAAAAGTAGTAAGGTTTCCAAAAAGTTCCATTTTGAATTTTTTTTTTGGTACATACTTGGGTTTTGTGTTTTGAACTCAAGGTTTATACAGCCCTTTTAGCTTTATTTATGTATTTTGTCGGTTATGGACTTGAACTCTGGGCCTGGACGCTGTCCCTGAGCTCTTCAGTCTAAGGCTACCTCTCTATCCCTTGACCCACAGTACCACTTCCCATTTTCTGGTGGTTAATTGGAAGTAAGAATCTCATAGACTTTAGTGCCCGGGCTGGCTTTGAACTGTGATCCCCAGATCTCAGCCTCCTGAGTAGCTAGGTTGCAGGCGTGAGCTACCATGCCTGACTTTTAGCTTTATTTATTTATTTATTTATTGCCAGTCCTGGGCCTTGAACTCAGTGCCTGAGCACTGACCTTGGGCTTTCTCAAGGCTAGAGCTCTACCACTTGAGCCACAGCACTATTTCTGGCTTTTTTCTATGTATATGGTACCGGGGAATTGAACCCAGGTCTTGATGCATGCTAGGCAAGCACTCTACCCCTAGGCCAAACTGCTGGCCCCTTAGCTTTATTTTTTACGTATAGTCTGTGCTTCTTCCCTGGTTGGCCTTGAAGAACCATATCCTTGTGCCTTTGCATAGTTGGCATTAAAGATATGGAGTACCATGCTCATCTTGTATTTTGAGTTAGGGTCTTGAGAACTAATTTTGTCTAGACTGACCTTGAAGTTTAATCATCCTATCTCTAACAATTATCTGTGATTTAGATATAAGCCACTAGAAATTTATTCTTTAATAAATGCTGTATTCAACTGTAATCATTGTTTTCGATTCCTAGATTTAGGACTTAGATATATGTATCAGTCAGCCATGTTTCTTCCAGATGAAATCTTTTTTTTTTTTCTTCCAGTCCTGGGCTTTAAGCTCAGGGCCTGAGCACTGTCCTTGGACTTTCTCAAGGCTAGAGCTCTACCACTTGAGCCTCAGCACCACTTCTGGCTTTTTTTTTCTATGTATGTGGTACCGAGGAATCGAACCCGGGTCTTCATGCATGCTAGGCAAGCACTGTACCGCTAGACCAAACTCCCAGCCCACAAATGAATTTTTTTAAACTGTTGGTTTGATGGTACTTTTTTTTTGGTATTGTTTTCCTCAAATAGTTTTACAAAAGGGTTAAATTTAACATGTCAGTTTCTGTGTATAATGCCTGTTGGTCAGTCTCCCTATTTATTACTCTCTTCTATCTATCTTATCCTCTCATCTCTTCAAGTTTCCTGTATCAGTTTTCATATATGTACATTGAATATTATAGCTGTATCCACCTACTTTTTGTTACTCAGTGTTATCTTAAAAGAATACTTCTTCCCTCTAGTTTAGGAAATAGAAACATGTTTCTTTAAAAATGTAAACTTTTTGGACTGGGAGTTTGGCCTAGTGGTAGAATGCTTGCCTAGCATGCACGAAGACCTGGGTTCAATTTCTCAGTACCACATGCGTAGAAAAAAGCCGGAAGTGGTGCTGAGGTTCAAGTGGTAGAGCTCTAGCCTTGAGAAAGTCCAAGGACAGTGCTCAGTCCCTGAGTTCAAGCCCAGGACTGGCAAAAAAAAAATGCAAACTTTTTTTTTTTTTGTGGGTCATGGGATTTTGTGGGTCATGGGGCTTGAATTCTGGGCCTGGGCCCTGTCCCTGAGTTCTTGTGCTCAAGGCTACCACCCTACCCATTGAGCCACAGCCCCACTTCCCATTTTTTGGTGGTTAATTGGAGATAAGAGTCTCATGGACTTTAGGACTTTAGTGCCTGGGCTGGCTTTGAACCATGATCCTCAGATCTCAGCCTCCTGAGTAGTTAGGAGCCACTGCACCCTGCTAAAAATGTAAACTTTTTGAAGAGTCCCAGAGACATAGCAAATAGAAGAGAGAGACTTGACAAATGGGGATTACATCAAAATGAAAAATAGCCAACAGACCAGGAAAAGATATTTACCTGCTATATATCTGGTAAAGGCCTAATATCCAAAATATACAAGGAGTTAAAGAAATTAACCCCTCCCAAAGCTAATAAACTAATCATTAGGTGGACAAAGGAACTGAGAGGCAAGAAGCTCAGAAGAGGTAAGAAGGGCAAAGAAACACATGAGGAAATACTGAACATCTCTGCCCACAAAGGAAGTGCAAATCAGAGCAACTCCAGACTTTGATTTCACTCCAGTTAGATTGAGCAATATACGTGAATTTGAACAACAACAAAGATTGGCAGGAATGTGGGGAAAAAGGAACCCTATTGCATTGTTGGTGGGACTTCAAGTTAGTACAATCACTCTGGACAGCAGTCTAGAGGTTCCTCAAAAAAATTAAACATAGATCTTTCCTACAACCCAGCGATACCACTGTTAGTCATCTACTCAGGACATTACAAGCCAGGATACCATAAAGACACTTGTACATTCATGTTCGTTGCTGCACTGTTCACAATAGCCAGGTTATGGAAATAGCCCAGGTGCCCTACAATAGATGAGTGGATCAAAAAAATGTGGCAGCTGTACACAATGGATTAGAAAGAATGATATATCATTTGCAGGAAAGGGATAGATGAACATAAAATAAATTATGTTAAAAGAGGCAAGTCAAGCTCAGGGCAACAAGTGGCACAAGTTTTCTCTCATATAGGAAGCTAGATCTAAAATAACTCTGGACATGATAAATTATATAGGACTTTAAATACACAAACACACACAGTGAGATCAAAGGAGGATACTTTGGAGAGGAAAACAAAGGAGCAAAGGAACAATGCCTCTTATATAAAATTTATAATAATAAAATAGAAATGCAAAATATTTTGTAGACATTGTAAATTATAAAGTATACTTTTTATTTTTTTATTATTTTTTTATTGTTGGGGTAGTGTGTAGAGGGGTTACAGTTACATTAGCAAGGCAGTAGGTGCAGTACTTCTCACATATTATACCCCTTTTCATGTTTTTGTCCCCATTTCCCTCCCCCACCCCCTTATAAAGTATACTTCTTTTTTTTTTGTGGGTCATGTGGTGTGAACTCGGCCTAGGCACTGTCTTCAGCTGGAGGCTACCACCCTACCCATGGGCCTGGGCATTATCCCTGGGCTCTTCAGTTTAAGGCTACCAACACACCCTTGAGCCACAGCCCCACTTCCGTTTCCTGGTGCTAAATTGGAGATAAGAATCTTTAGGTCCTTTTGTGCCGGGCTGGCTTTGAACCTTGATCCTCAGATCTCAGCCTCCTGATTAGCTAGGATTACAGGCCTGAGCTACCACATCAGGCTTATAAAGTATACTTTTAATAGCTCTCTTTTATATTACAATATGATCTGTTGGTGGATTCCAATCCTCAGGACTTTGCTTTTCTTCTCACCTGGATAAAGTCTTAAAATACTTGTAAGAAGTTGAAGAAAGGCGGGGCCGGGAGTTTGGCCTAGTGGTTAAAGTGCTTGCCTAGCATGCATGAAGACCCGGTTCGATTCCTCGGTACCACATATAGAAAAAAAGCCAGAAGTGGTGCTGAGGCTCAAGTGGTAGAGCTCTAGCCTTGAGAAAGTCCAAGGACAGTGCTCAGGCCCTGAGCTCAAGCCCAGGACTGGTAAAAAAAAAAAAAAAAAAAAGAAGTTGAAGAAAGGGAAGTCTTTTTTTTTTTTTTTCCCATGTCTTTATTTTCTACACACAAGAGTTCTGTCTTTCAAGGTGGAGTGGAACTTCTTCCTCCCCCCCTATCCCTCCTCCTCCTCCTCCTCCCCCTCCTCCTCCTCATATTGGGGTTTGAACAACAACTTCTTGCCTTCTCGTTTCTTGATATATTGAGATTTAAATTCAGAGCCTGGTGCTGGCTAGGAAGGCAGTCTTGTATTTGAGCCACATCTCCAGTCCTTTCATTCTTTTTAATTTTTTCTCTTATTCTTTTTAATTAGGCCAGTTTGACCAAGGAACTCAAATTTCATTTTCACTGACTTAAATGTAGCCACATGTGATTAGTGACTTTTGTATTGGAAGGTACAATTCTAGATAACAACCCTTACTGAGTGATAATCCTCTTAGATCTGAAACATGGTCCTTCTGTGCTCTTGCAAGTATTCCTACATGGGTTCCACAAGGGCAGGTGGGGAGCAAAGGAACAATCATGTGCTTATCTCTGGGCTGATAGATATCACAGCTGGATTTCTCTCAGACTCCTTGGTAGACTAGTAATTATTAGACTATTAGATTTTGTTTTTGATAGTGAGGACTTTCCATTTAATTGAGGATAATATAACTAGAAATTCAATATACCTTATAATATGAGCCACAAAAAGTTCAAAGTACAGATTAGTTCTTTCTTAATTATTACTGTTTTGCTGTGCATTCATCTACTTTTTTTCTTTTCCTTCTTTCTCCCTGTTTCTTTAAGGTTTAAAGAATTAAAAAGCATTTTAAGATTGTGATGCAAAGTATAACTTTAATATTAAGTAGGGCAGTATTCAGTTAGATTTTTATAGATATATTTTTGGAAATTCAGATTATATAGTATATACATTACAATTCAAAATGGCTTGTAAATTCCCATTTTGAAATTCTCATACTTTGTGTGGTCTTTCTGTTTTCTGAATTTGTGCATGGTTTCAAGAATATACAAAAGTATATGAAAGATATAATTGCTATGTTCCTAATATTCAACTTCAGGAATGATTAATTCATTGCTAGTGTTGCTTCAGTTCCAACCTTACTCACTGTCTCTATCCTTTATTAAATTTTTTTTAAAGACTAGTTCTTTACATGTAGTCCAGGCTTACATCTTAGGTGGAGATCCTCACGAGTCTCCTGAGGGCTGAGATTATAATCATATAATATGCACCTGACTCATAATTCAAAACAAAAGTATTCATGTGCATATCCCCATTAACTAAAACACCTAAAATGATAATCTAAGGGCTTTTTGATATTGTTAGTTAATATGTCCTTTACATGACTTAAAATGTAGTACTTTATCAGTTCCTGCATATATACAGTTTGTTATCTGTCCATATATTGATGGTTGAATGGATGAGATCCCAGTGATGTTCTAACATCTGACAAGACTGGTAGTGGTGTTTTTTTTTTTTTTTTTCTTTTTTTTCCTTTGGCCAGTCCTGGGCTTGCGCTCAGGGCCTAAGCCCTGTCCTTCGACTTTCTCAAGGCTAGAGCTCTACCACTTGAGCCTCAGCATCACTTCTGGCTTTTTTCTATGTATGTGGTACCAAGGAATAGAACCCCGGTGTTGGTGCATGCTAGGCAAGCACTTTTACCACTAGGCCAAACTCTCAGCCTTGGTAGTGGTGTTTTAAAGGAATCAATTCTCCTTTGTCCTCCCGATGCCATGTTGTACACAGAGTATTATTAAGGTGAATTCAGCATACACTACTTGTAGATTCTGATGGGGAGAGATGGTGATGATGTTACTGCTGATTTCGACAACAGTGGAAAGGGACTTAGAGTTTCATGCTTCTGAGATGCTGGGCCCTTTTGCATTTACACCCAGGAAATTATTCCTTTCTCTCTCTGCTCTGCTTTCCCCCTCCCTTCCAGAATATTCTATGGGGTGTTTGTGTGTGTGTGTGTGTGTGTGTGTGTGTGTGTGTGTGTGTGTATGCGTGCCTGCGCGCTTGCGCTATGTATGTGCATATTCTAGTATCATGTGAGATAATATCACATCCATTGTTCAAAACCACTTGAGTTTTTACAAGTTTGTGTAACTGCATTGTTGAGGAAAAGAAAATTTGGTTCCTAAACTACATATAAATACACAGGGATGGTATACTTTCAAGTTTAATAATTATGTGCTGTTAACGAATAGCTCTCTAACATTACCAGAATGATTTACTTTCTGAAGAATTTTACTATTTAATATTTTGCTATTGGCCTCTAGGATATTCAGTTATAATAGACATTGTCTGAACGCATATATACACATTCTCAAAAGCAAATGAGTAAAAATCACTGTTGTCGTCGTCATCATCATCATTATTGGTGCTTGATCCCCAGAGTAATATATTGAGAAATAGTAAATTATTTTAAGAGGTGGAACTGAGTGGGAATTTTAAGTTCTTGGGGCATACCTCAAAGAGGACAGCCTTTTCCTCTTTTATTTTATTTCACTTCTTGGCTATAAGTTGAGCAGATTTGTTTAGCTATGTGTCCCCTGCATAGTATTCTTTCTCACCATAAGCCTAATAAGTCAATGGGACCATCTGATTCTGGATGAAAACCTTCAAAACTGTGAGCCAAAATGTAATATTATTTAGTCCATGCCTTTTCTCTGTGACTGGCAGTTGATGTACATGGGGGTCAAGGAGAATGCCTTTTTAATGGGTAAAGTAGCCAATGGAGGATTGAGTCTGGCTCCCTGTAAAGTAGGGAGACTTTAAACTTTTATTGAAGATATTCTGCTTTTATTGAAACATAATGTATAATCTATAATGCCAAAAGTTTATGGAGTAAGTTATTACAAACAGAGCATACCCATTTATGGCATTCATTGAAATAAAACAGGATTGTGACTACTGTAGGAATTCTCTTCATGTTCCCTTCAAATCTCTTCCCACCATGCCATTCCTGGAAGTGGTTAGGGAATCATTCATGTAAAAGTGAAAATTGAAGTTTTAGACTTGAGCAAATTTATTTATGGGGAGTATCAAAGGTAAAAGAATAGAAAATAAGGGTTGAGATCTAAATCTTGGTACATCACATGTTGAGATTTATAGGTGCTGTGGTTTGAATGTGTCACCGGAGGGTTCATGTATTGGAAGTTTGTTTCCCAGTGTGACAGTGTGAGAAAGGTGGAGTTTAGTGAGAGGTCATAGAGTGTTGCCTTTGGAAGGGATTAAATTTATAGTTCTAATGATACTCTTATTTCCCTCAAGTGACTTATAATGAAAGAATGAACCTGGCCTCTTTTTGTATTCTTAGCATTATGTTTCAGCATGTGAACTCTCACTCTTATATTCCTGCTTGTGATGCCATCCAAATACACATTCTTACCACAGCTAACCAGTGTTGACATCATGCCCTTGAGCCTCTAGAACAATGAACTAAATGCACTTTATACAGTAGTTACCATCAAGTATTATGCTACAGAAATAAAAAAGTGTGATATAGAAGAGAATGAGTTGAGAGAAAATTGTAACACTACAAGACTACCTTACCATTGAGAGGAAAGAATTATGGAAAGGGCCGGGAGTTTGGCCTAGTGGTAGAGTGCTTGCTTGGCATGTACGAAGACTTGGTTTTGATTCCTTGACCCCACATACATAGAAAAAGTCAGAAGTTGTGCTGTGGTTCAAATGGTAGAGCTCTTGCCTTGAGAAAATCCAAGGACAGTGCTCAGGCCCTGAGTTCAAGCCTGAGGATTGGGGAAAAAAAAGTATAGAAAGTTTGGGTGTAGCACATATGAAAATAGTAATGATTGTAGTTTTAAACAAATTATGGAGTGGAATTCATTTGTTATTTATGGATAGGGTAATGTGCAAGTAAAATTATTGTCTCATTTATTTCTTTTTTTCATATATTTTTATTTTAATTAATAGAAAGATTACATTATATTCACCAGATAGAAGGTACATTACTTCACAAATATTGATACCCTTTCTCATGTCATGGTCCCCATTTCCCTCCCCCTTCCCCCCTGCTCATCTTGATTTCCCCCCTTCCCTATCCTATTTCATGTCTCATTTATTTCTGTGTTTTTAGTAGCTAGAACATTGCTTGGTATATTGTAGGCACCTAGTAAATATTTGTTGAATTACTGAATAGATAAGTGAAAAAATGGAGCGATTAAATGTGGACTCAAAAAGTATATTCTTTGGGGGAAATTTAAAGGTAGAAAAGAAAGGGAAGGAAAATAGTACATTGATAGTAAGAGTCATGGGAGTTTTGTTTTTGTTTATTTTTATTATTATTTTATGAGATTTGAAAGCAAAGCCTTGTGTATGAAGGTGCTCTACTGCTAGTCCTGCTCCCTGTCCTTTTTGCTTTGTTATTTTGTATTTATGCCCAAGCTGGCCTGGAATATCATCCTGTTTATTCTTCATGAATAGGTGGGTTGACAGGTGTGAGCCACGATGCCCAGTCTATTTTTTTTTTCCAGTCCTGGGCCTCGAACACAGGGCCTGAGCACTATCCTTGGTCTTTCTCAAGGCTAGAGCTCTACCACTTGAGCCATAGCACCACTTTGGCTTTTTTCTGTGTATGTGGTACCAAGGAATTGAACTCTGGTCTTTGTGTATGCTAGGCAAGCACTCTACCACTAGGCCAAATTCCTGGCCATACCCAGTCTATTTATAAAGTTTATTTATTGATAGTATTGGAGACTGAACTCAGTTTGTTAACATTCCCCCCTCCCACCTCCCATGGGGCTTGAACTCTGGGCCTGGGTGTTGTCCCAGAGCTCTTTAGCTCAAGGCTACCACCCTACCCTGGAGCCATAGCACCACTTCTGGTTTTCTAGTGGTTAATTGGAGAAAACAGTCTCTTGGACTTTAGTGCCGGGCTGGCTTTTGAATCGCAGTCCTCAGATGTCAGCCTCCTGAGTAGCTAGGATTACAGTGAGCTATTTCCCCTGGCTCATTAATATTCTATAGTTTATCTGGAGTCTACCTGTAGTCTATGTTTTACTATATTTTTATTTTTTATGAACTTACATTAGTTGTATGGGGAAGAATTTCATCATACATTTCTAGACATGTATAGTATATTTAAATAATTCTTACTCCCTTATTGTTTCTCTTCTCCACCTTCCTAAGACAGTTTCAATTGGTTACCTTGTTCTGTTTTCATAGTTGCAGCTTATCTGTTTCCTCATATTCATTCTTTTATCCACTCTGGCTGGTATTTACTTGTTTCCCCCAATAGAACCTATTTCTCATTTGAGCCTATTTTTCTTTCCTCACCCAGTCCCCTAACAACATAATTTTTGTAATGATTGTTGCATGCAATGATAAAGAATTCCAACATGCAGGGCCGGGAGTTTGGCCTAGTGGTTAAAGTGCTTGCCTAGCATGCACGAAGGCCTGGGCCCGATTCCTTGGTACCACATATATAGAAAAAGCCGGAAGTGGTGCTGAGGCTCAAGTGGTAGAATTCTAGCCTTGAGAAAGTCCAAGGACAATGCTCAGGCCCTGAGCTCAAGCCCAGACTGGCGCAAAAAAAAAAAAAAAAAGAAAAAAGAATTCCAACATGCAGAACTGGCTTTTACTTTTTTTTTTTCCCCCTTGTGGTCATGGGGCTTGAACTTGGGCTGGGCGCTGTCTCTGAGCTCTTCAGCTCAACCCTACTGCTCTACCCCTGGGCCTGGTTGTTGTTCTTGAACTCTTCAGCTCAAGGCTACCACCTACACTGGAGCTAAGCCCCACTACCCTTCCTAGAGGTTAATTGGAGATAAGAGTGTCTGGTCCTTTTGTCCTTTTGTGCCCAGACTGGCTTTGAATCCTGATCCTCAGATCTCAGCCTCCTGAAGAGCTAGGATTACAGGCATGAGCTCTTGTCATTTGTAAAAAAAAATGATAATAGCAAACTTTTTGACCTTTTTGCAGCTGCTTTTTCCAGACTGGTACTTTTTTTTTTTTTTTTTTTTTAACTATTTACTCTATCCAGCTCCCAGGTGCATTTTAAGCAATCTATAGCCATATGAACTTCACTGTCAGAAAACATTTACCTCTTGACTTCTATTTCATCTTTTAACATGCAGTTGAAAGTAATGTTGCGTGTGGATAGAAAGAATTAGATATAGTAAATGGGTTTGGGCTAAGAAAGTCATGGTAAATGTTTAGGAATGATCATAGCATTGAGAGATTTGAGGTGAATAAATGATGAGAGCGTCATCAGTGTCCAGTTTTACAGACATACCTTTTTGCTGACAGTGAGTTTTGTGACTGCTGTATTGCAGCTGTTGAAAATGGACAGATAGATGTGTTAAGGCTGTTGCTTCGACATGGAGCAAATGTTAATGGATCTCATTCGATGTGTGGATGGAACTCTTTGCACCAGGCTGCTTTCCAGGTAATCTCTGAATTTATTATTTCATTTCCATGTAAATTGTGTGTTTTACGTTTTAAGATGACAGTTCTATACAGTTTTTGCTTCCTACTTGCCTGTGATTTATGATGGTTAGTGCAGCACAGAAAAGGCAGTCTAAATGCTAATGCTCATTCTGAATAAGCCAACTGTTGTAGTAGCTGTAGCAGCTTTGGGCTATAGGGATTACCTAAGTTTTTAAAATCTTGATAGCATAGTTAAGAAAACATCTGAATATTCCTGATGTAAATTGGTAAAGAGCAGTGGCTTATTTTATAACAATGTGTTAAGAAACTGATTATTCCTTCATTCTTGGGTTCGTAAACTAATTTTACAAGACTTTGTAAGAATTATAATTCTAAGAGATTACTAGTAAATATACATTTAATGAGTTAATTAGGGATAGATGATAGTCTGATTGTTTGGTTCCTTCTACCCCAACCAATGCTAACTACTGTAGTTTTTTTTTCTTCAAAAAGAAATTCAGAAAATGCAATAAGAAAAAATAATGCCTTTTATTTTCTTTGTTTTTATTTATTTAAAATATGAATCTGTGCTTTAGGGAAATGCTGAAATAATAAAATTGCTTCTTAAAAAGGGAGCAAATAAGGAATGCCAGGATGACTTTGGAATTACAGCTTTATTTGTGGCTGCTCAGTATGGCAAGCTAGAAAGCCTGAGCACACTTATTTCATCAGGTAAGAGTAATTCATTAGCTTTTGTCTTGCTACAAATCATGCCTTTTAACTTCATGTTTGTTTGAAGAGTCATTCTTTTTAAAATAATTTTCTTTTTCTGGTTGTTGGGCTGGAACACTGGGCCTAGGCGTTGTCCCTGAGCTCTTCAGATCAAGGTTAGCACTCTATTACTTGAGCCACAACACCACTTCCTTATTCTTAAGTATAAATCAGTTTATAAATATATGGTTTTATATAAGTGGTAAATAAGAAATATGCAGATTGATTTATAAGCCTGGTTATTAGTGTCTATTGCTAGCAGTGCAGTGCATAGCTACTAATTTATCTGAGTAGGAACATAATGATCTATCACTAGGGCAAGTTTACTGGCAAGTTGAATGATGACACTGTTGTTTTCTATAGGGACAGAGCAGTTACAACTTCTAAGGTATAAGCCTGGTGAAGGTTTATTTTATTAGGTGATTAATTAGTGCATTAAACTTTTGAGTTGCATGTTTTGATACTTACCTGATTACTTAAATGGGTTTATTTCAAAGCATGTTTACACCTTATTATGTTAATAGCAATAGAAACCTAGTAAAGGTTTCTCCATGACCATTTTTATACATTCTGCATTGCCAGAGAAGATTGTGTCGAAGTGTCCTTATTAGTTTATGTGACACTTCTTAGACCAGAATGTTTATTGTTTATAGGTCTGTAAAGCCCTCCCATATAGTATATCTTCTTTCTTGCTGCTAAACTGTTGAACATAGGTAAAGAGAAAGGCATACCATGAAATATTCTGCCAGGCAATTTTTGTTCAATTTCTGGTTTTTAAAATATTACTTGCATATAGACAAAACAAAAATTTATTCAGACACACTGAAGATAAACCTTTGAATACTTAAGTCAAAGTAGTAAAAGAAATTTTCAAAAAATGAAAGAAGTATTCATGAAGTACCAGTTTGTTATAAATAATGAATCTCTATCATTTTTTGAAAAAAAATTTTTTTTGGCCAGTCCTGGTCCTGAACTCAGGGCCTCAGCACTGTCCTTGGGCTTTGTCAAGGCTAGAGCTCTACCACTTGAGCCACAGCACCACTTCCGGATTTTTCTATGTATGTAATACCAAGGATTGAACCCGGGTCTTTGTGCATGCTAGGCAAGCACTCTACCACTAAACCAAACTCCCGGCCCTGAAATTTTTTTTTATTATTATTAATTTCCTTCACTGGTATCATAGAGGTGATGTACTGTCTCTTGCATTGCTCTTTTATTCCTTCAGAATTGTGTTTGGCTATTTTGTAGTTTCTGTGTGAATTTTGGGATTGTTTTTCTTTTGTGAATGAAGAATGACTTTGGGATTTTGTTGGTTATACATTGCCTTTGTTGGGAAGAATGTTTTAATTATATTAATTCTGCTAATCCATGAACATGGAACATCTTTTCACCTCCAAATTTCTTCTGAAATTTTTTACAGTTTTTTTTATAGAGATCCTTTATCTCATTTGATAGGTTTATTCCACTTTATATTCTTTTGAGGCTATTGCAACGTTGTTTTCCAATTTTCTTCTTTGTCTTCTCGTTGGTATATAGAAAGGCTACTGATTTTCATGTGTTGACTTAAAAAAATTATTTTAAGGGTGTTATACAGAAGGGCTAGTTAGTAGATGAGTACATTTCTTTCCTTTTTTTTTCTCCAGTCTGCGGACTGAACTCAGGGCTTGAGCATTGTCCTTGGGCTTTCCTCTAGGCTAGTGCTCTACCACTTGAGCTGCAGAGCTACTTCAGACTTTTTCTGTGTATGTGGTACCAGGGAATTAAACCCAGGTCTTCTTGCATGCTAGACGAGCACTCTACCACTGGACTAAATTCCCAGCCTGAGTACATTTTTTTCATATATTTTTTATTGTAATTAATAGAAGGGTTACATTATATTCGCCAGATAGAAGGTGCATTAATTCACATACATTGATACCCTTTCTCATGTCTTGGTCCCCATTTCCCTCCCCCCCACTCCCATCCCTCATCTTGTTTTCCCCCCTTCCCTATCCAATTTCAAATAACCAAATACAACTATATCCAGTGTATCAGATAACAAAGTGAGATACTGTAACAATATGAGATAACCAAGGGACAGCAAAAGAGATGAGAGATAACATAGTACATTAAGGACAACAATCACTCATTATATGGCTTTTGTTTCTGTATTCTAGAGGTCCTTTCATTTAGCATCATACTGTACTGAGTACCTTTCTTATTGAGCAGTGTCACCCCTTTCCTTGTTTTCTCCCATTTTCTCCCCCTACACCTCTTCCCCGACGGTTATAAAGTTCATTTCCTAGTAGTTTCACTGTTGCTTAGGTTCATCCTTTGTCTCACCCTTTCTATAATTCCCCATTCCTTCTCCAAGTCAGATAAACTTATATACAAGACAAAAGCTACAGAAATCAGAAATGGTGATCAGGGGTATAAACCAGTGCATAAAAAATGGGAAAGACAAAAGAAATAACTTCAAACAGTAAACTTAAAAAGGAAAAGAGAAACCCTCCCCACCCCTCCAACCCTCTTGTTTCCATATTGTGGAGATCATTTCTTTTTTTTTTATTGTAATTAGTAAAAGGGTTACATGATATTTGCCAGATAGAAGGTACATTAATTCACATACATTGATACCCTTTCACATGTCTTGGTACCCATTTCCCTCCCCCCCCCTACACCCCCCACCCGTCTTGGTTTTCCTCCCTTCCCTATCAAATTTCAAATATCCAAATACAAATAAATTCAATATATCAGATAACAAAGTGAGATACTATACCAATATGAGATAACCAAGGGACAGCAAAGGAGATGAGAGACAACATAGTACATTAAGGACAACAATCATTCATTATATGGCTTTTGTTTCAATATCCTGGAGGTCCTTTCAATTAGCTTCACATTATATGGCCTTATGTATCAAGATTTTGCTCTATTGCAGATCTCTGCTAGTAGAGCCCAAGGTTTCTACTGATTATGACGAATGAGGGAAACCATTGAGCCTAAGTTCCTTTGAGTCTGTCTTACTTCACTTAATATGATTTTTTCTAAGTCTTTCCATTTCCTAACAAATGGGGCAATGTCATTCTTTCTGACAGCAGCATAGAATTCCATTGTGTACAAATACCACAACTTGTTGATCCACTCATCAACTGAGGGACATCTAGGTTGGTTCCATATCTTTGCTATGGTGAATAGTGCTGCAATGAACATTGTTGTGCTAGTGGATTTAGTATGTCCTTGTTTCTGGATGGTTGGGTAAATGCCAAGTAGTGGAATTGCTGGGTCATAGGGGAGTTCTATGTTTAGCCTTTTGAGGCACTGCCGCACTGCTTTCCATAGTGGTTGAGTTTGCACTCCCACCAACAGTGTAGTAGTGATCCCTCCTGGCCACATCCCCTCTAGCATCTGTTGTCATTCGTTTTCCTGATCCTGGCCATTCTAACTGGAGTGAGGTGGAATCTTAGAGTTGTTTTGATTTGCATTTCTTTTATGACCAGAGATGTTGAGCATTTCTTCATGTGTCTATAGGCCATTTTTGTTTCTTCTTCAGAGAAGACTCTCTTTAAGTCTTTGGCCCATTTTTTAATGGGATGGTTGTTACTTTGGAGGTTAGTTTTGGAGTGATTCAATTTTTTGAGTTGTTGATACATTTTAGATATGAGGCCTTTGTCCGTTGTTTGGTTGGTGAAGATCTTCTCCCACTTTGTAGGCTTCCTGATTAGTTTACTAGCTATGTCCTTTGCCATACAAAAGCTCTGCAGTTTAATGCAGTCCCACTTATCCAGCCTTTCTCTGATTTGTTGTGATTCTTGGTCCTTATTAAGAAAGTTTCAACCTGTGCCAAGGAGGCCTAGTGTATCTCCTATTCCTTCCTGTAAAGTTTTCAGTGTGTCAGCTTTTACCTCCAGGTCTTTGATCCATTTGGAGTTAATTCTAGTGCAAGGTGACAAAGAAGGATCCAACTTTAGTTTTCTGCAGGTGCTTAACCAGTTCTGCCAGCACAACTTGTTGAAGAGGCTGTCTTTCTTCCATTCTATTTTTTTGGCTCCCTTGTCAAAGATTAGGTGGCCATAGGTCTGTGGTTTAATATCTGGGTCCTCAGTTCTATTCCATTGGTCTTCAGGCCTGTTCCTGTGCCAGTACCAAGCTGTTTTGATAATTATAGCTCTGTAATAGAGTCTAAAGTTTGGAATTGAAATTCCTCCAGCGCTGTTCTTTCTGCTGAGAATTGTTTTTGCTATATGGGGTCTTTTATTATTCCATATGAAATTTTGGATTGCCTCTTCTATTTCTTTAAAGAATGACATTGGGATATTGATGGGGTATTGCATTGAATTTGTAGATAGCTCTTGGCAAGATTGTCATTTTCACAATGTTGATTCTTCCAATCCAGAAGCATGGAAGGTTTTTCCATTTCCTTAGTTCTGCTTTAATTTCCTTTTTTAGGGTTTTAAAGTTTTCGTCAAAAAGGTCCTTTACATTCTTAGTTAAGCTAATTCCTAGGTACTTTATTTTCTTTGAGGCTATTGTGAAAGGAGTTTCTTTCCTGATTATTGCCTCGTTCCTCTCACTGTTGGCGTAAAGGAAGGCAGTTAATTTTTGATGGTTGATTTTATAGCCTGCTACTCTTCCAAAGCTTTGAATCAGCTCAAGGAGCTTGGGAGTAGAGTCTATAGGATTCTTTAAATACAGAATCATGTCATCTGCAAAGAGGGATAGTTTTATTTCTTTTGTGGAGATCATTTCTATTAGCATCATTTTATGGGGTCAAATGTACATAGCTGTCAAGCTATTGTAAACCTCTGCTAGGACTATCCTAGACATATACTAATAATTACAAATGATGGAAACCATGAAACTTATGTTTCTTGGGGTCTGATTTATTTCACTTAATATTGTTTCCATGTCTTTCAATTTCCTTACCAGTGGGATGATGTTGTTCTTTCTGATAGAAGTGATGAATTCCATTGTGTATACACACCACATTTTCTTGATCCATTTATCTACTGAGTATCGTTTGGGTTTATGGCATATATTGACTATGGTAAATAATGCTACAGTGAATATAGTTGTGCTGGTGGCTTTAATGGGGTCTTGTTTGTGATCATTTGGGTAAATGCCCAAGAATGGGATTGTTAGATCACAGGAAAGCTCTATGTTTAGTCTTTTGAGGAACCTTCATACTGTTTTTCAGAGTGGTTGAATCAGTTTATTATCCTGCCACCATGTGTTGGTAGGAAAAAGTGTTTAATAGCTCTAGAAATTTAGAAATGGAATGTTTAGTATCCTTTTCATATAGGATCAGATCATCTACAAATATGAATATTTTAATTTCTTCCCTATTTGGATCCCTTTTTAAAATTTCTTTCTCTAGTCTTTGTGTTCTGGCTAGAAATTCCAGGAATTGAGAGAGTGGCCATCCTTGTCTTGTTCTTGATTTTAGATGTAGTTTTAGTTTCTCACTATTTAGTATAATGTTGGCTGAGAGTTTGTCACATATAACCTTTATTATTCAAATATGTGTGTGTGTGTGTGTGTGTGTGTGTGTGCTTGCTTGCTTGCTGGCCCTGAATTGTGGTCAGCTGTGATCCTTTCTCCTTGTACCACATCCCCAATTTCTGCTTGTGTGTGTGTGTGTGTGTGTGTGTGTGTGAGGGGGGTCATGGGGCTTGAACTGGGTCTCAGATCTTCAGCTCAAGGCCACTGACCTTCTTCTGGGCCTGGGCATTGTCCCTGAGCTTTTTAGCTCAAGGCTACCACCCTACCCTTGAGCCTAGCCCCACTTCCTGTTTTCTAGAGGTTAATTGCAGGTAAGAGTCTCTGGTCCTTTTGTCCCCAGGCTGACTTTTAACCTTGATCTTTAGATCTCAGCCTCCTGAGTAGCTAGAATTACAGCATGAGCCACTACACTGGCTCTGCCTTCTTTTTTTCCCCCCATGGGTCTTTTACTCAAGGGTTTAGGTAGCATCTCTGAGCTTTTGTGCTCTACCACTTTAAGCCACAGCTCCACTTCCTATTTTTAGGTGATGGAGATACGTCTTTAGAGGAATGGGTGACATTGTCCAAAAAGATATTGGCTTATGTAACTAACTACTCTTTAGATTACCTTTATAATAACAGATTTAAAAAAATCATAGGGGCTGGGAGTTTGGCCTAGTGGTAGAATGCTTGCCTAGCATACACGAAGACCGGGGTTTGATTCCTTGGTACCATATACATAGAAAAAAGCCGGAAATGGTGCTGAGGCTCAAGTGGTAGAGCTCTAGCCTTGAGAAAGTCCAAGGACAAGTGCTCAGGCCCTGAGCTCAAGCCTAGGACTGGCGAAAAAAACCAAAACCCAAAAAAAACAAATCATAGGTTTTCCTGCCTGGGTTGTCTTTTGAATGGCAATCCTCAGATCTCAGCCTTCTGAGAAGATAAGCATGAGCCACTAGTGCCTGGCCATTTTCAGCTTTTTGATAGCTAATTGGAGATAAGAGTCTCCTAGATGTTTCTGCCAGGGCTGGCCTTCCATCAGGAGTCTTGAGCTCAGCTTCCTCAGTAGCTAGGATTACAAGTATGAGTTATCAGCACCCAGTTATTCAGCCTTTCATGTCATTATATATTCATATTCAAATAACAATCATGACTTCAAAACCAGTTCAGAAACCCATTTAAAATATTTTTTTTTCGGCCGGGAGTTTGGCCTAGTGGTAGAGTGCTCGCCTAGCATGCACGAAGACCCAGGTTTGATTCCTCGGTACCACATATATAGAAAAAGCCAGAAGTGGTGCTGAGGCTCAAGTGGTAGAGCTTTAGCCTTGAGAAAGTCCAAGGACAGTGCTCAGGCCCTGAGCTCAAGCCCAGGACTGGCAAACCCCCCTCCCCCAATTTTTTTTCATTTGCTGTGGACTTTATTATTATTATTATTATTTTTTTTATTGTGGAACAGTTACAAAGAAGAGATGTAACAGAACAGGCAATGCTAAAGTGTAACTCTCCTATAAATCTAGTAGTTTTTTTTCGTAAATCTTAACGTGAATCGTGATGTTAGTGACACTTATAAATGTTAAAGTACTATCTGTGCTATATTTTGAATAGTTTGCACTAATCTTTTTTTTTTTTTTCCTCTTTAAACATTTATAGGGCTGGGAGTGTGGACTAGTGGTAGAGTGCTTGCCTAGCATGCACGAAGACCCAGGTTCGATTCCTTGGTACCACATACATTGAAAAACTGGAAGTGGAGCTGTGGCTCAAATGGTGGAGCTCTAACCTTGAGAAAGTCTAAGGGCAGTGCTCAGGTCCTGAGTTCTAGCCCCAGGATTGACAAAAAAAAAAAACCCCAAAACAACATTTATCTATTTTGGATCCACAGAATGCTTGTTGGAGGACATATTGAATAAGAGTTTTTAGTTAAAAAATGAATTCCAAAATTTGATCACTTGTTTTCTAATAGTAATTAGTCACAAGTCAGAAAATATTCAGTAACATTCATTGATGAAAAAAACTTGTACAGTGAAACATTAGTTTTTTGGCCGTTGCTTTAAAATATGTTATTTCTTTTATACACATGACTATTATCTTCTATATCTTTTATTTTGTATTAGGTGCAAATGTCAATTGTCAAGCCTTGGACAAAGCTACTCCACTCTTCATTGCTGCCCAAGAGGGTCATTCAGAATGTGTGGAGCTTTTGCTGTCCAATGGGGCAGATCCAGATCTTTACTGTAATGAAGACAATTGGCAATTACCTATTCATGCAGCTGCTCAAATGGGCCATTCAAAGTGAGTATTGAAGGCAGAATAAAAATGATCTCACAGTTAAACGCTAATAAGAAATAAATCTAGGCCAGACCTTTAATCTCCAGGCAACGTTTTTTGGCTGTTCCTTCTGTAACTATTTGATAGGTAATTAAATCTACTCCTTGTCTGCTCTCCATGATATCCTCAGCTCCTGTTAGTATTATATTTCTTTTTCTGAAGCAGAGGGGCTAGTAGATGAGTCACTTCATAGGCTTTCTAGGGTATTGAGTCTTTCTGATTTCTTCAATAAATGACTTTATTCTCCCTTTCCTCCATAGTTTTTTGTTTTGTTTTGCCAGTCCTGGGTTTGAACTCAGGGCCTCAGCACTGTCCTTGGGTTTTCTTTTTTTTTTTTTTTTTTTGCCAGTCCTGGGCTTGAGCTCAGGGCTTGAGCACTGTCCTTGGGCTTTCTCAAGGCTAGAGCTCTACCACTTGAGCCTCAGCACCACTTCTGGCTTTTTTCTATGTATGTGGTACCGAGGAATCGAACCCGGGTCTTCATGCATGCTAGGCAAGCACTTTAACCACTAGGCCAAACTCCTGGCCCTGTCCTTGGGTTTTCTTAAAGCTAGAGCTCTACCACTTGAGCCACAGTACCAATTCTGGCTTTTTTTCTATGTATATGGTGCCGAGGAATCAAACCTGGGTCTTCGTGCATACTAGGCAAGCACTCTATCATTAGGCCAAACTCCTGGCCCCCCCTTTTTCTTTCAAATTAAATTTAAATTATATTTTATTGTTGGGGTGATGTACAGAAGGGTTGCAGTTACATTCATTAGGTAATGGGTACATTACTTCTTGAACATTGTTACTCCTTCCCATGTTTTTCTCCCATTTTCTCTCCTCCCACCCCCTCCCACTCATCTTGGTTTTTCCTTACCTTCCCATTTTCAAATACACAAATTAATATACCAAATACACAAATAGTATGCCAGGTACCAAAGTCAGATACAGTAACAACATGAGATAAACCTTATGAGGAAATAGCTTCACATAGTACATTAAGAACAATCACAAAGTTAAATTTCTGGTTTCATATCCTGGAGTTCATTTCGCTTAGCCTCATCCTATATGGACATATGTACCTAGTTTTTGAGCTATTATGTTCCTTTGTTAGGAGAATCCTAAACATATGCTAATTGTTACAAATGAAGGAAAACACGGAGCCTGCTTCTTTGGGTCTGGCTTAGTTCAGTCTTTCCATTTCCTTACAAATGAGGCAGTATCATTCTTTCTGATGGCAGCATAGAATTCCATGGTGTAAAGACACTACATCTTCATGATCCATTCATCTACTGAGGGGCATCTGGGTTAGTTTCATATGGTGAATAGTGCTGCAATGAACATGATTGTGCTGGTAGGTTTAGTATGGCCTTGTTTCTGGATATTTGGGATTGCTAGTCATCGCGGAGCTCTATGTTTACTCTTTTGAGGAACCTCCATACTGCTTTCCAGAGTGGTTGGACAAGTTTACATTTCCACCAACAGTGAATAGTAATCCTTTCTTCCTCCCTAGTTTATCCTAAGCATCTTCACATATCTCTTGAACTGCATAAAATTTCTTTTTTTTATTAAATAATTTTTTGTTGTGATTAATAGAAGGGTTACATTATATTCACCAGATAGAAGGTGCATAACTTCACAAACATTGATACCCTTTCTCATGACATGGTCCCCATTTCCCTCCCCCCCTTCCCCCCTGCATAAAATTTCTTATTCCTATTTGGAACGGAGTTTTCTTCCCTTTCCCTCCTTCCCTCCCTTTTTCCTTTCCTTTCTACTTCCTCCCTCCCTCCCTCCCTCCCTCCCTCCCTCCCTCCCTCCCTTCCTTCCTTCCTTCCTTCTCTCTCTCGCTCTTTCTTCTTTCTTTCTCCTTTCCTTTCCTTTCCTTTCCTTTCCTTTCCTTTCCTTTCCTTTCCTTTCCTTTCCTTTCCTTTCCTTTCCTTTCCTTTCCTCTTTCCTTTCCTTTCCTCTTTCCTTTCTTTCCTTTCTTTTCTGTGGGTCATGGGGCTTGAACTCAGCCTGGGCACTGTCCCTGAGCTCCTCAGCTCAAGGCTACCACCCTACCCCTACTTTAAAGGTAACCCTTTCTGTACATCTGAGTTTTCCTTTTCTGCCTTCTTAAACTCATACAAGAGAAATAGAATGTCACAAAGATACACAGAGGTAGCCAGGCATGGTGGCTCATGCCTGTAATCCTAGAAACTCATGAGGCTGAGATCTGAGGATCTCAGTTCAAAGCCAGCCTGGGCACTAAAGTCAGTGAGACTCTTTATCTCCAGTTAACCTCTAGAAAACTGGAAGTGGTGCTGTGGCTCAATGGTAGGGTGATAGTCTGGAGATGAAAAGCTCAATTGATATCAGCCTGTCATCATGCACAAACATTAACTCAAAATGGATCAAAGACCTCAATATCACACCTGAAACCCTGAAACTACTACATCATAGAGTAGGAGAGACACTGGAACTCATAGGCACAGGCAAAAACTTCTTGAACAGAGTCCCAGGGTCACAACAAATTGGAGAGAGATTTGACAAATGGGACTACCTAAAAATAAAAAGTTTCTGCACAGACAAAGGCATAGCTACTAAAGTAGAAAGACAGCCAACCAACTGGGAAAATATATTTACCAATAATATGTCAAACAAATGCTTAATATCAAATATTTACAGGGAACTCAAGAAACGAAACAAATTCCCCCCAACCCAACAAAGCAGTCACTAAATGGGCAAAGGAACTAAAGAGAGATTTATCAAAAGAAGAGGTTAAAATGGGAGGGGGGAGAAACATGAGAAAATGCCCATCCGTGGTCGTAAAGGAAATGCAAATAAAAGCAACCCTAAGATACCACCTTACCCCAATTAGAATGCCCAACATTCTGAACTCAGACAATGACAAATGTTGACGAGGATGTGAAGAAGAAGAACCCTATTGCACTGCTGGTGGGAATGTAAACTAGTACAGCCACTCTGGACAGCAGTTTGGAGTTCCTCAAAAAAACTAAAAAGTAGACCTTCTCTACGATCCTGCCATACCACTCCTAGGCATCTGTCCTGAGCATTATAACCCAGGATATGATAAGGACACCTGCTTAGCCATGTTCATGGCTGCACTAGTCACAAAAGTCAAGTGATGCTCCACTACAGATGTATGGATACAAAAAATGTAATACACACACACACACACACACACACACACACACACACAATCACAATGGAATTCTACATAGCCAACAGACAAGATAAAATAATGGCATTCGCTGGGAGTGGATGAAATTAAAGTGAATCATGTTGAGTGAGATAAGTCAAGACCAAGGAACAAAAAGTGAGTGGTCTCCTTGATATGTGGATATTAGATCCAAACAGTAAAAGAGCGATGACTTAATATTCGGGTACCCAAGGTTGTGGATATGATCTTGGAGATATAAATGTAACTACGTAGACATAAAAATAAATGATGGGATATATACTCTGTAGATATAATGTTATATAGATCGATATATATCTATTTATGTTCTAAAATATCTATGTGCCAGTGATTGCATATAGAGAGTCCCTTCTTGAATTCTTTTTTGTTAAATATGACGTTTGAAATATGATGTAAAAGTCAATGTTAATATTTCAAAAAAAATGGTGGAGCTGTGGCTCAAATAGTAGAGTGCTAGCTTTTAGCAGAAAAGTTCAGAGTCAGTGCTAAAGCCTTGAGTTCAAGCCTCAGGACAAGCATACAGACTCTTCTATCCCTCCACGACAAACATCTTCCTCTCCCAAACCCTACTAAGTGGTTTTTTTTTTTTTTTTGGTGGTGTGGTGGGAGGTGGTTCATGGTGCTTGAACTCTGAGCCTGGGTGCTGTCCCTGAGGTCTTCAGCTCAAGGCTACCACTCTGCCCTTGAGCCATAGCCACACTTCCCAGTTTTCTAGAGATTAATTAGAGATAGGAGTCTCAGGGCTTGGCTTTGTAGTGCCCCAGGCTGGCTTTGAACCACGATCCTCAGATCTCAGACTCCTGAGTAGGTAGGAGGTGTGAGCCTCGGTGCCCAGCTTCTAGGTGATATTTTAAGAAGGAAATGCTTTATTGGCTTGATTGAAATTTTGAAATAGCAAATGTAAAAAGTTGAAATTGGAGCATAAGTGGTGATATTAAGGTAAAGAAAAAAATAAAAGGAAAACTATTATAGCAACATTCTTTTTTAAGTATATCAAGAACCTTTATATTTGTTAATAATAAGTATAACATTTTGTAGTAATCACGTAGCATGTAGTAATATAACAACTAAAAGGTATAATAAGACAAAGATTTCATTAAGTCAACCCATATATGTATAATAGAAATACTGCTCGAACCCATGTATATAACAGGAAAACATTAAATGCTCCTGCGTTTGTGTATTTATAGGATCTTGGACTTGTTAATACCACTAACTAACCGGATCTGTGACACTGGGCCAGACAAAGTGAGTCCTGTTTACTCGGCAGTTTTTGGAGGACATGAGCAGTGTTTAGAAATACTACTCCAGAATGGGTACAGCCCAGATGCCCAGATGTGCCTCGTCTTTGGATTTGGTTCTCCTATGTGTATGGCTTTCCAGAAGGAGTATGTATATTTGCTATATTTGAATTTTTTTCTATAAAGCAATGTTTTACTAGGTATCTTTTTTTCATGGTAAAACTTAATGTCTCTGTTAGTGCTACATTGCTTACTCAGAAAACAGATAAGAAAACAGGCACTATGAATCATCCTTTGTAGTGACAAGAAAGTAATAATTTCAGGTAGTCTGTCCTTGAGCTTTGTCAAGGCTAGCACTCTACTATTTGAGCCACAGCTCTGCTTCTGGCCTTTTGCTGGTTGATTGGAGATAAGAGTCTCAACAATTTTCCTGCTATAGCTGGCAGATCAAAATAGGCAGATCACAGGAAGAAGTGATAACCCTTATAGAGACAAATTTCATTTTCTTTTGCTGTGTTGCTGGGAAGGTGGGCCCTGGTCTGAATCTGAGTAGCAACTTCAGCAGCTAAAATTCCAAAAAGCAAAAGTAAAGCATGCGTGAAACCAAATTGCTGTAAACTAAAAATAGAGAAATTGTATGGTATACAGTAGACCTTGGTTTTGGAAAGTTACTCCTTGAAGTGCCCTAAAAGGTATTACTGAAAATGTTAGAAGGTGCACAAATTTATTTTCTTCCGGATGGGAATGTGCTAATTGAGCTAAATGTATTCTTACCTAATAAGGTAGGTATTCAGGAAGAAAAGTCATTGGACAATACTATTTAATGTGTAAGGGGAAAAAAGTTCAAGCACCAAAGTCTTTAATATGCAGATACATTCTTCTAGTCTTTCTCTAATGAATTTTTTTATTTGTTTGGCAGCAGGGTAAATTTTGGAACATATTTGCCATTATTTCTCACATAGTAGAGAATTTAATGGAAGGGCAACCTTTTCCAGAGGATTTTAATCTGAAAGATGTTAATATTTTAATCACATGCTTACATTTAATGTGGGTAGATAAAGGAAATGATTTGTACATACTACACTGCATTTTTTATTTTGGTCAGTTATGACCTTGAACTTGGCCTGAGTGCTGTTCCTGAGGTTTTTTTGTTCAAGGCTAGTACACTTTGAGCCACTTTCTGTTTCCTATTGGTTAATTAGAGATGAGAGTCTCATGGACTTTCCTACCTGTGCTAAAACTTTGTGTGATCCTCAGATCTCAGTCTCTTGAGTACCAGGATTAAAGGCATGAGCCACCTGTGCTTGGTCTGCAGTATATTTTTTTTACAGAAAAATGAATATTTTAGTTTTCTATTTACGTAGGAAATAGCATTTATTAAAAATTTAGTCTCTTTTTTGTTTGGAAGTATTGGGGTTTGAACTCACAACCTCACTCACATTTGGTAGGAAGGTACTACACTTCTAGCAAAACTTTTGGCTAATGTCATATTTATATTCGTTAATGTCTGGCTATTATTAATATACAAACATGCCAGTCACTAAATATATGAAGTATAAATTGATATTTTGGGACTCTGTAAAAGCTTTACTGATAAAAGTTTTAATGTTTTTCAATGGATTTTAGTAAAGAGGGTAATACGGTCTTTTATAACTGACCATAGAAGGAAATCATAACTTAGTTTACCTGATTTTGCCTGCTTTTCTTAATTATAATAATTTTTATCACATTAATAGAAATCTCTGTGTTTATTCTAGCCCTCTTAAGTAGGAACATGAGAAAAAACAACATCTTCATTTTGTTTTTAGCCAGTGGCTGAAAGCTATCAATGAAACTTATTGATGGCCTTTTGGTGATTCAACTAATTTGGCTAGGTATCTTATTGGCAAATTAAACACAGTTGCCCATTTCTGTTTGTAAGCAGTATGTATGTTCTCACCTTGAATTATTTTACTTTGCTTTTCTTATCTGGACACTAATTTCCATGAGGCCTCTAATCTCCACTGCCTTAATAGCTGGGATTATAGGTTGGAGCCTCCACATTTAGCTATCCCAATTAATTGTAAACCAGGACCACATGGCCTATGCTTGTCATCCTACCTACCCAGGAGGCCGAGATCCAGAGGATTACGTTAAAGCTAGTCTAGGTAGCAAAATCTGAAATTTTTATCTCCAGTTAACTAGCAGAATACTAGAAGATAGCTCAAGTAATAGATGATTCATTAGTTGTGAACAAGGAGTAGCTTTAGTTACTCCTCCTCACTGTCTTTATCAATGTTTGAACTCAGTGCCTTAAAACTTAGAGATGGATGCTTTATATTGTGGTCTTAAATTTTTCATAGTTTGAGCCAATGTCTAGGCAATCTGTAGTAGTTTTAATAAGAAAGTCTGTTGGTTTATAATTTTTTTTTTTTACAGCTGTGGCTAGATTATTTACCTAAAGCATTTACTATAACAACATGCTTTTAGGGAAAAAAAAAAATCAATGATGCTTAGTTGAATTCCATAGCAAAAGTGTATCTTTTGACGAGTCTTTAAGGCTGAGCATCTGTGGTAGGATCTTGATGGTTTCAAATGCTTAAGGGAAGAGAGTTCAGCCAGTCTCTGAATTATACATGTAAGCCCACATTCCTGGAATTGTATATAAATTGTATATAATTGTAACGAGGCAATATCTTGAGCTTTTCACAGTTTTTCTTCATTGATTATTGGAACATGTTCAAAATTCCATGCATAGTTTGGTCTCTTCTATAAGTGAATCGGCGAGTAATAACAGTAGTCAAAGCAATGAGACCTTAGTTAAATGAGATCAAAGTGGTTGAGACAAATTGGTGATAATTGTTTAGAACTGTTGGTCAGAGGATATCCTTTAGGGCTTCCTGTAGTACAAAACTGCTGGCAACAGATTCTCAGTGTATCTCAAAACAGCCAGAGGAAAACTGCACACAGACAGGGTTGTTGTCTAGAATAAAATATGTAAATAATGATGGAATTTCATCAGGAATAAATAGCAAGTAGGAGATGAGCAACAAGCATCCATTTTTGCAAAGAAGTTTAGGAATTATTTCTGAATTATTATACAAATAATTAACAATGAAGAATATACTGTTTATTAATGAAACAGAAATGAGGTATAAATAAAAGTCATAGACATGGGTTAAAAGACATTGTACTTATATATCTGATGTCTCAACTGCTTATAATCTTGATTGCATGTTTTGTATATAAATCCTCAGAAGTAGCATGTCTCACATGACTATGGTTGAGATGTTTTATACCTATTTTACCTAAAATGTTATACCTCTTATTTATTTAGATTGTAAGTGAAATACTTATTTTACTGTGGTTCTTTAGGATAGTGTTAGTGCCAGTTTTAAAGAGAGACTAATATATTCTTGCATATTTTCTTGCACAGCTGTCTGCACAGTAAAAAAAATGTTTAATGCACTTTATTGTAGTTGAAACATGTTTATACCATAAACATTTTTTAAAATGTGGGCACAGTGGTTATAATTGCAGTTTTTGATTACTTAATGTTGTATACGCCTGTTTCTCTGTTGAACATTTAAGTCATGTATTTGTAAAGTAAGTATATTAATAACCTTTGGTTTTGATTTGCATGGTATTTTACTTCATATTTATTTGATAATGTAGATGTTTCCAGTTTTGTGTGCCAGAAAAGTAAAGTAACTTATCCAGATAAGTGACTGGCCCAAGACTGCTCTTTAAGTTTGTAACAATGCCTGTTTTGATAATCCTGCCAAGTAGCTCTCTCAAATAAGGGTTAGACCTGTTCTCAGTTAATTTCACCATTACCTACAAGTAGTAAATGATAACTTTTTAAAAAGTGACCAATGTTGTAAGTATAAAATGGGCCGGGTAAGGTGGTTCACACATGTAATCTTTACCATTCAGGAGATGAATGTAGGAAAATCATTGTCAGGGGCCAGCTCTAAGCTCAAGTCCCTAAAATCAATCTCTAGTACTGCTTTGAAAAAAAAAAAAGATATAAAATGACATGCCTTTATTCTATAAAATTGCTTGATAATGAAGATTAATTTTAAAATGTAGAACTGTAAGTTAAATTATACATTTAAATTATTTCTACCCTTGGGGAGGACCACAACTCTGAGCATTCAAAATAATTCTAGGAAATGGAAACATGTCTTTTGTTATTGTTGTTGATGGTGGTGCTTGTGTTTTTTGTTTTGGGTTTTTTTCCTCTTAAGGAATAAAGGAGGTGGAAGGGGGGATACTCTACAGTATACACTTTGTGGGCAGGGATGGGAGGGAGAAACTGGGGGAAAGTAAAAGAAGGGGTGACTTTTTGTTGTTGTTGTTGTTGCTAAAGATAGCATATAGCCTGGGCAGGATTTTCTGATTCTAACAATTACAGTTAGGCAGCATTCTACTAATGTAGCTGCTGGTCACTTGATTTTGGGGAAAGGACAGAAGACCTAGCGTGGAGGTTGTTAAGCCACAATAGGGGAGGACATGCTAAAATATGCTAACATCCAGCAACCACTAACCTGAGATCTAAGTTTTCAGAGTGGTTAGGATTTTATGTGAGCCAACAGTGCCTGGCCAGTGAGTCAATTTCTAAAAAAAATACAACTTTATTGTTATTTTAGGGAGTTGTACAGAGGGATTACAATTTCATGAGTTAGGTAATGAGTACAATTCTTGGACAGTGCCCAATGCTGCCACCCTTCCCTTTCCCCAAGTTCCTCGCCCCTCCCTGGCCCGTCTCTGCCCACATGTTGCGTAATTCATTTTTTATTGAATACCATGACTACATTTGTTCACCCTTCCTCTCTCCATTTCTCTGCTTCTCTTTTGCCTACTCTGAAAAGACAAAACTCACCAACACTGACAAAACAAGCCATGTTTCCATTTCCTAGAATTTTGAAAATTAGTTTTTTGTATTTTGGATGTTCAGAGGAATTCTTTTGAGTTTCTCCTCTTAAGAGTATCTTAGTCTGTTTGTGTGTACATGCATAAAACTCTGTATAAGTTATCATGTAAGTTGTCTTGTATGTAAGTTTATCTGTTTGGTGGTGGGTAAGGGGAGCACAGAAATAGAGGGTGAACTGTTATTACAGTGATACTTACTAGACACTGTTGAAAATGAACTTGTATTATACAACTTGTGGAGGGAGCAAGTCAGGAGGAAGAAAACGAGGGAAGAGATGACACTATACAAAATAATGTTCTCATCTGACTTATCTAACTAACCCCTCTATCAGACCACCTTTACAATAAAAAAAATTAAGTCTAACTTCTATTTCTGTTCTTTTTTTACGATGAAGCTGTGAATTCTTTGGAATTGTGAATATTCTTTTGAAATTTGGAGCCCAGCTAAATGAACTTCATTTGGCATCCTGCCTGAAATATGAAAAGTTTTCAGTATTTCGATACTTTTTAAAGAAAGGTTGCCCATTGACATCCTGGAGCCATTTATCTGAATTTATAAATCATGCAATTGAAGCACAAACAAAATATAAGGAATGGTTGCCATATCTCCTGCTTGCTGGATTTGACCCACTAACTCTACTCTGCAGTTCCTGGTAAGAAATCCTATTATTAAGGGCCCTACCCTTTTGAGTGTTTATGCTATCTTTTGTTTTCCCTAATGTGTTGAGGTATCTCTGTGAGAAGGGAGTGTATGCCTGTGTGTGTTTTGATTGCTTCTATGTGTTTAGATTCTATGTGTCTCTCTTAGAATGCTTGCAACACAAGAAAAAATGATTAGAGCTGCTTCAAAGATTGCTATCTTTACCAAAAATGGTGGTCTTCCACAAGAGATTATACAAAGGCTGAGTCAGGCTTTTACTTGGGTAGGAAGAAATGACTGTTTCTGCTAGCCTCCAGACTTTGCAAAAATTATTATTCTCTGACTTTGGTGGCTTATACCTACAATCCAAGCTACTCAATAAGCTGAGACCTGGAGGATCAAGGTTTGAAGCAAGACCAGGCAGAAAACTCTAGGAAAGGAGAGACATTGTTTAGATGGTAGAATGCCAACCACGAGTAAGAAAGCTGAGTGAGCATGGGAGGCACTGGTTCAAGCTCTGGTATTTATATGCAAAAATAAATTGGTAGTGTTGAGAGACAAAAAAGTGTAGCAGTGAGAGGACTCCTGGCCTGTCGATCATGTTAATGAAAGACAATAAAATAAAAATTGATATCAAAGTAGAGAAATGTTAAGGCTGTCAGCCAGCCCAGGTAAGATACTTTGTTGGACTTTTTAAGTATCCATCAAAAGGCAGTGGAGCTGTGTGTCAAATGGTAGAGCTAGACTTGAGCAAAAAAGCTCAGAAACAATGCCCAGCCCTTCAGTTCAAGTCCCAGGACTGGCACAAAAACAAATCTACCATTCACTAAAATCAAATTTGGATAAGTACTACAATTTTGTGTTTGATATCTTTCTATTTGTTTTTCCTCTCTGAAAAAGCCTTGCTTGGGGTTTAGGCATAAATAATTGTCATTGTGACAGAATGTCTGACATATAACTTGAAAGTAGGGAATATTTATTTTGGCTCATGAACTTGGAAGATGACCCATGCTCAGGAGCAGAACATCATTGTTAGAGTTTGTGACAGAGAACTGTGCACCTCAAGGCAGTCAGAAAGCAGAGCAGAGCAACTCACATCACAGCAGATTGGAAACAGAAAAGGGATGTGGAAGGGGCCAAGATAGGATTAGAGCCCTCAAGGACTGCCCACTCCACTCTGTGTCTTCACTCTCCAATTAGGCCTTTCCTCCTGTCTTCACCACTTCCCAATAATGCCATCCTAGTTTGATTTCATAAAGACAGCAAATCCATTCCTTAAGTGAGAGCATCATAAACATCATCCAGATATGCTTTGGTAATCTCTTAGTAGTTTTTCAGTCTAATCTCAGTCTTGACAAAAACTAACAATCACAGTTTAGTGAGTTTAGTTTGCATTCCTATGAACTTCCTCTTCCACCACTTTTCTCTTTGAGTGACAAATAGATGTTTTGTCAACAGTGTTCTAGTATCTCATTGGTGTGCCCCATTTCACGACAGTCAGGAATTTTCACTAAACCTGCAGCTTTATGCTTAGGACTATCCTAAAGTACTACTGTCTCCTTCAAATATATTATTTATGAGGAAAAAAACTGCTTTCTCAAATGGTTTGGGAAATGTAGAATTAAAAGCAGAGTTGAGTAATTTGTTTTTCTGATCCCACCTTATTTTCATGTATAGTTTATAAAAGCAGGTTGAGTTTCTAATTGTTTTATTGTGCACAGCTATCTGTCAAATGATTGTTGTTTTTTACTCTGTTTCCTGTTAATTTTTGCAAAACTCACTTTTTTAGATAGTTGAATAAAAGAAAGTTTACTGACATGTTGTTGAAGCATCTGTAATTTTTTTTTTTTTAACCAGTCCTGGGCTTGGGCTCAGGGCCTGAGCACTGTCGCTGGATTTTCTCAAGGCTAGGGCTCTACCACTTGAGCCACAGCACCACTTCCGGCTTTTTGCTATGTATGTGGTACCGAGGAATCAAACCCAGGTCTTCATGCATGCTAGGCAAGCACTCTACCACTAGGCCAAACTCCTAGCCCTAGCATCTGTGATTTTTAAAAGTTATTTGTTATGTTTTGTCTTAACAAGCCATATCTCATGTACACACATTCATAGATACTGTTGAGATATAAAATACTTGCTATTATGTTTAGTTATTAATAAATACTTCAAGATTGGGTCTGATGTCTTGGTAGCTAGCCATAGCAGGCCTTCCCAGTCTAGGATTCAATTTTGGACCATAATGTAAATCCAATCTAACATGGGTGGCTATGGGCAGCCCTGACACTCTCTTCTCCTTTACCACATGGTGACTTGGCATCTGCTTTCTTCTCAGCCACACTTCCTCTACTGAAACTGTTAACTGACATCAGCTGAGTTGTCTTGTGCTTTTATATACTAGCTGAGTTGTCTTGTACTTTTAACCGTTATAGTCCTTTTTGTTCCTTTCATCAAAATTGAATGTTGCCTGACATTGAATAGGTACTATTTTAAGTTCTTTAACTTCAATTAGGTCATGTACGCACTTACCATTACTATTATTTTTACAGAGGAGAAAATTGTGGCATAGTACTTAGTGTACTTACCCAAGCTTACATGGAAAGTTAGCTCTAGAACCTAGATTTGAACCCAGACTGGCCTGTACTGTGTCTCATGTCTGTGTTCTCAGTTATGGTTGCTGTGATGCTGAAGCCTTGTATATCACTTAATTTCAATCCCATGCCATATTAGGGGGGGGTGTATAAGCCAACTTTTCTGATTCCTCCTCCTAAATTAGGGGGAAAAAATCACAGGAGAAAGAATTAAACATTGTATCTTTTATTTTCTAGCTATCTAAGTAGACTGTTGGTAGGGAGAATTAATTATTTAGCTTTATTTTATTTTATTTTATTTTATTTTATTTTGTCAGTCATGGGGCTTGAACTCAGGGCCTAGGTGCTGTCCCTGAACTTTTTGTGAGTAGCACTCTACCACTTGAGCCACAGCTTCACTTTTTGGTTTCTGGTGGTTAATTGGAGATCAGAAACTCATAGATTTTACTACCCAGGATGCCTTTGAACCATGATCCTCAGATCTTAGCCTCCTAAATAGCTAGGAGATGTGAGCCATCAGCACTTAGCTTTTAGCTTTAACTTTTTTGGAGGGGCGGGGGGTGCCAGGACTTAGGTTGGAACTCAGGACCTGGGTACTGTCCCGTAAGGCTTTTTCACTCAAGGTTGATACTCCACTTAAGTTACAGCTTCACTTCTAGCTTTTTGTTGGTTAATGGAAGATAAGAGTCTCATGGATTCTACTGCCCAGGCTAGCTTCAAATTTTGATCCTCAAATCTCAGCCTACTAAGTAGCTAGGATCATAGGCATGAGTCACCAGTGCCTGGTCTATAGCTTTATTTTAGAATTGTAAAATATTGTAAAATATGCTATCGTTTCATTAATTCAGATTCAGCTTCTTCCTCAAGTATGAATGCTGAAAATTTTTATTGCTGTAAGCTACTGGGTATGTTTTGTATTTGCTGGATGTGTTAGGAAAGAGTTAAGAACCAGTAAACTATCTAGTTATTTTTAAGTAATAAAACTTTTCAGCACTTTGAATTGAGAATGCCAGTTGCATATATTTTGCTATCAGGTAGTAACTTGGGTCACTTAATATTCATTAAAACATACAATGGAGGGGTCCAGAGTATAGCCTAGTGGTAGAGTGCTTGCCTAGCATGCACGAAGTCCCAGGTTCGATTTCTCGGTACCACATCCATAGAAAAAAGCCAGAAGTAGTTCTGTGGCTCAAGTGCTAGAGCTCTAGCCTTGAGAAAGCCCAAAGACAGTACTTAAGCCCTGAGTTGAAGCCAGGACTGCCCCTTCCCCCCAAAAACAAAAACAAAAACAAAAAACCGTACAATGGCAAATTTCACTTTAGAAAGGAAAAAGCTTAATATGGTCAAAGTTTTGTTCCCTGAGCTCATATTGAACGAATAAAGTCAGTTTTTTTTTTTCTGGGTATGATGATTGCTTTGCTTTCTTTGATCATAGTTAAATTCAAAGAGCTATTTTAGGACAAAATTCTCCCATAAAAATTCCAATATGTTAAAGTGGATTTGGGTTGTTTCTTGTTTATATTACATGCATGTCTATTGCTTAATCTTTGTCATGTAAATTATAAATGTCTTTCCTATGTATTGCTTGTCTTTAAACAATCTTAAAAATGTATCTGGTTGAATAATTGCCTGTCAAAATATGATCTACAAAACTGAAATGTTTTTCAACTTTAAGTGTAAAACTAAGTCCCCTCCTACCCTTAGAATGTAATGGGAGAGTAATAGAAAGGAAATGTCACCTGTGCATTTTTTTGATTAACTGTCACTTGTTTATGATTGTACCATTGTTCTGTACAGTGTAATGGTCAATGTAGTACAATAACAATATATTTTTAGTGGCATTATCAGTGCTGGTAATATAAGCTCACCATTATGTAAAGCTGTACAAACAGATCTACCTCTTGTGTGTATTCTGCTAGCTACATAAAAATTACTTTGTGTTGGAGTGAGACCTGAAGCACATGAAAGAGGAAAATGAGGCCATTAAAAAAAAGAAATAAGGAACCAGAACCAAGTAACCTTTGATATGCTACTCCTAGAACATCAAGGACATTGTTTTCCTTTGAATATATTTTTATCATTTCACTTATTCTTTGTATTTTTGGATAAGTTTTAGTTTCACTGAGAACTGAGGAGTAAAATGATTTCTCAAGGTATATGGTCTGCATATTAAGTTCTGTTTTGTATGTGTTTACATTTTAGAGAATTGAGAATTTGGGGAATATCTTCATACTTTCTGATAAGCTATTTCAAGGGTACTTGGATTCTCAATTACCAAAAATGAGTTGTGTTTGAGACAACTACTTTAGAATACTACTTAGTCTCTCCCTCCTCCCTCCCCCTCCCTCTCTAGTTGTTGGTTAGTAATGTTCCTCTTACTCCCCTCCCACACAGACCTTGTTTATATGTTAATTAACAGAGGTCCTAAACATTTTACTTTTCTTCAAACATCTTGCTAATAGAGGGCATCTAATTGAGTTAACTCTATTAGGATTTGGAGTTTTCATCAATCATTGATTTTCATTTGAATAATATTGTGAGACTTTTTGAAAATATAATACCAACAATTTTTAATCAGGTTTAGCAATACCAAATATTTGTGTATCATTTTATATTTTAAAAGCATATTTACTATATTATTACATTTTTTCACAAATAATCTGCTGAAATAGGCAAGTTAGTTATTCTTTAGAGATGAAGAGTGAAGACTTAGAGAATTTAGATATGCTTATAAATAGTAGCGGTAGTATTAGAAATCAGGACTGTGCTTGAATCAGTGTTCTTCCCATTAAGTTAAAAAAAAAAATAGGGGGCTGGGAGTTTGCCCTAGTGGTAGAGTGCTTGCCTAGCATGCACAAAGACCTGAGTTCAATTCCTTGGTACCACATACATAGAAAAGCCAGAAGTGGTGCTGTGGCTCAAGTGGCAGAGTGCTAGCCTTGAAGAAATAGCCCAAGGACAGTGCTGAGGCCCTGAAGTCAAGCCCCAGGACAGGCAAAAAAAAAAAAAGAAAGAAAGAAAGAAAAGAAAATAAGAAAGATGAAGAAAAAACTCTGACAGACTGAGTAATAAATTTATTTAAAAAATTAGAAAAGCCTCTTATTGGTAGGGAGTTGCACATTATCTTGAAAGATCAGAGGAAGAACTGTTTGTAGGGAACCTCTTTCTCTCCTTGAAGGATAAATCTTCTGGTGTATGTGTGCACGCGTGCATGCTAGTGTGCCAGTCATGGGGTCTGAACCAGGGGGTGGACACTGTCCCTCAGCTGTTTTTGCTCTAAGCTGGTGCTCTACAGCTGGAGCCACAGCTCTACTTCAGACTTTTTTGGTTGTTAATTGGAGCTGAGAATCTCATGTACTTTCCTGTTAGGGCTGTCCTCAACCTATGATCCTCAGATCTCAGCCTCCTGAGCAGCTAGGATTAGAGGCTTCTTTTTTTTTTTTGTCAGTTATGGGACTTGAACCCTGGGCCTGGGCGCTGTCCATGAGCTCTTAAATCAAGGCTTCCATTCTATAGTGCCACTTCTGGTTTTATGGTGATTAATTGGAGATAAGAGTCTCACAGACTTCTTAGTGCCTGGACTGGCTTTGAACCGAGATCCTTAGATCTCAGCCTCCTAAGTAGCTAGGATTACAGGCAAGAACTACTGCACCTGGCTGCTTCTAACATTTTTTTTTTTTTTTTTTGCCAGTCCTGGGCTTGAGCTCAGGGCCTGAGCACTGTCCTTGGACTTTCTCAAGGCTAGAGCTCTACCACTTGAGCCTCAGCACCACTACCGGCTTTTTTGTATGTATGTGTTACTGAGAAATCGAACCCAGGTCTTCATGCATGCTAGGCAAGCACTCTACCACTAGGCCAAACTCCCAGCCCCCGCTTCTAACATTTTTTTTTTTTTTTTGGCCAGTCCTGGGCTTGAGCTCAGGGCCTGAGCACTGTCCTTGGACTTTCTCAAGGCTAGAGCTCTACCACTTGAGCCTCAGCACCACTTGCAGCTTTTTTGTATGTATGTGGTACCAAGGAATCAAACCCGGGTCTTCGCGCATGCTAGGCAAGCACTTTAACCACTAGGCCAAACTCCCGGCCCCTGCTTCTAACATTTTTAAGGGCTGAATCTACAATGAGAGAATAGGTGAACATTCTTGGGAGTTAGGCAGAAAAACTCTATCTCTCTGGTATATTTAGTTTAGCAGTAACTTGAATGTTTGGTCTTTGTTTTTTCAGGATTATCAAATTATGTGAATGTAAGGGGACCAAACTACTTTTGGCAGAATAGTCCAGTTAGGAGGAGGAGATGGCAGGTCTACTTATACACTGGTGCTTTCTCCAATGGACAAAGAATACCGTATTCTTTAAGAGGTAGAGGTCCTCTTGTTACCTGTTGTATACTGCCTACACAGTCAGTTCACTTTCTAGTTCCACAAATATTTTCAGAGCCCTTCTTTAAGTTATTGTTAGAATAGATTTCTGGCATTTGATTCTAGCATTAACCACAGGTATATTGTGTCTGATGGTATGTTAACATGTTGTTGATCTAGGGTTGACTCAGTCAGCGATGACACCCTTATCTTCACTTTGGAATTTACTAATTGGAGGAGACTTCCTCCAAGTATTGAAAAGATGCTATCTGACCGAATTTCAAACTCTTCTTTGGTGCTCCAGCAACATATTGGTAAGGCAGAACAACTTTTAAACATTTTTTTCTCTTTTGTTTCTCTATGCTTTAATTTTAAGTGAAAGATTTGTTGGACCTAGTTTGAATTTTTGACATGGGAAATATTTGGAGGATAGTAATTTACTAAAAATCATACTCGATCTTTCTCTTTTCTTTTTCTTTTTTTTTTTTTTTGCCAGTTGTGGGGTTTCAACTCAGGGTCTGAGTGCTGTTCCTGAACCTCTTTGTGCTCAAGACTAGTGCTCTATCACTTTGAGCCATAGCACCACTTTCAGTTTTTGAGTGGTTAATTGGAGATGAAGAGTCTCATGGGGACTTTCAAACCATGATCTCAGCCTCCTGAGTAGCTAGGATTACAGGCATGAGCTACTAGCACCAGTCTCATACTTGAGATCTTGTAAATTTAGCTTAGGGATCATGTAAGAGATTTTATACAGAAAACAGTTGTTTATTGTTTCTTTTAATTGGATGATACCGTTTACTTTAATGAACATTGCATGAACAAAAGTGGACCCTAGAAATCTTCTTGGGAAATATTTAGCTTGTGGTTAGAAGAAGGCCAAATTTAATTATACTTTCTGGAATGTATTTTCTCTGTAATGTATAATCATCCTCTACTTATGCTTGTTCTTACTGATTGTTTGCCAGTCTGTTGGTATGACTTTGAAGGTGAGGTGGATGAACATTTTGTGAACTGATAGATTTATTTGTATTTTGATACTGATACTGGGGCTTGAACTCTGAGCCTAGGTGCTGTCTCTTTTGCGTAAGGCTTGAGCTAAGGCTCTACTTCTGGCAATTTGGCAGTTAATTGTAGATGAGTCTCACAGGCTTTTTCCTGTCTGAGTTGGCTTTGAACAGTGATGATCAAATCTTAGCTTCTTGAGTAGCTAGGATTACAGGTGTGAGACACTGATATCTATCCTGATTGATACTTTAAGGGACTATTTATTCTAAGTTTACTTTCACACAATAGAAGATATTGTGTAAGAAAAACCAGTTGAACTAAACATAACATATACAAAGCATTCCTGTTGATTTATGACTAAGTTTGAAGTTGTTTTTACTTTGATTATATTTGATCAACCACATTATGTCTTAAGTTAAGAAAATTAAAGCTGGGTATGGTGGCTCACACCTGTAATTTTAGCTACTCAGGAGGCTGAGATATGAGGATCTTGGTTCAAAGCCAGCCCAGGCACTAAAGGTCTGAGAGACTCTTATCTCCAGTTAACCACTAGAAAACCAGAAGTGGCGCTGTGGCTCAAGTGGTAAGGTGGTAGGCTTGAGCTGAAGAGCTTAGGGACAACACCCAGATCTAGAGTTCAAGTCCCAGGACTGGGGGGGAAAAAAAGAAAAGAAAAGAAAGAAAATTACTAGGGCTAGGAATTTGGCTTATTAGTAGAATACTTGCCTACCATACATGAAGACCTGGATTTGATTCCATATTACCACATACATAGAACGAAGCTGGAAGTGTTGCTTTGTTTCAAGTAGTAGAAGATCTCTAGCCTTGAGAAAGTCCAAGGATAATCAATGAGCGGGACCTGAGTTCAAGCCCCAGGACTGGCAAAGAGAAAAGGGAAAAAAAAGAAAATTACTTTTAATTTCTGTTTTAACTCTTCATGAAGCATCTTGAATAGACTTTTAGCAAGTGAATTTAAGCATTTGTAGAAATGTTTCTTCTTTTTAGAAAATTACATTTTAAGAAAAATTTCTCAATCCTAAACAAATATTTAGGAAAATATGCTCTTGAACTGAGGGGGCAGTTCTACAGTTTTTTTTTTGTTTGTTTCTCATGAAGAAAAAACTATTCAGTTTAGAGTCTCTGAGCCTTTTAAAAATTGTTCTGTTGCAAAACTCAACTGCAGGTAATTCTTGATTCTGAGAAGTGCATCTGCTTTTACCATTTATGTATCTGCAGCCAAAGAGAACAAATAATTTATTCAGAACAGGTAGGATATGGGGTAGTGGGTTTGGGAACAAAGACTCAAAGATGACATGAATGCCAAATGGGAAAATTATTGCAGCATATCAATTAGTAAAGATATGTGAGCATTTACTCTGAAGACCTTAACATATGTCAGGTTTGTTCAGATGAAGGTAAAAATTGTACAGCCTCTATTACCCTGCAGTAGGCTAAATCCATGAAGGGCTTCTTGTTTAATTAGGCGCTAGGTAGAACTTGTGTAGGGTAATCATCATCATTTCTTTAGAGAATTTTAAAGTTGGCTGAAGATTTCCAAAAGCCTCTCTCAGAGGTAGCAATGTAGCTAATGCTTTTCTGATACATTTCTCAAGCCAAGTCTCCTTTTCTTGGTTCTGTTTACATATATACAACTACTATTTGAACATCTCTACTTGGTATTTCATATTTTGGCATATCCAAATTGAATGTGTCATTTTTCCTAGAAATCCTTCTGTTCTTTGTTTTCTAATAAGATGGTTTGGGACTGTTATTTACCAAGAGAATGGGTTAAACCCAGCAGCTGTTTATTATTTGTTTCAGTCATAAAAAGGATGTTCAAGGGAGTGGGAATGAGGGGTTTTTTTTGTTGTCTCTAAGGACATTTGACATTGTCCACAAACAGATTTTCATTGTCATAACTCATGAATTGCTATTGCCACATAGAGGGGTAAAGACCAGGGATATAGTTAAATATCTTACAGTGCACAGGATTGCTTACCACACAAAGAGTAACCCAGCAATAAATGTCAAATGCCAAAGTTGAGAAATCATGGTCCATACTGATCTTCTGTTACCCAGAAGAAGCCTCTTCACAAATCTGCAGGGCTTGAGACTATTCCTTGAGGCAGGTTTTCTGTGTCGAGGGGTAGCTTTGACTCTTACCCACTACTTCAGCCTCCTGAGTGTTAGGATCACCAGCATCTAACATCATTCCAGGCTCAAGAAGAAGGCCTTTTAGCTTTATCCTATGCATGTTTTTAGCCTATTAAAAATTACTTAGGAAAAGCTTCATTTCTTCCTACTACTTAAATTGGTTTCATAGGGAATAAATTCCTAAAGATAGTAGAAACAAGGATAATGCTGAAATTTTAGTAAGTCTGGGAAGAAATGATCTGCTTAGCTGTCTGAGTTTCAAATTGAATTGAGATCTTTAGGGTTCTCACTTTATCCTTTCTCTCCTCAGTTTTCATGACCTCTATTTCCGCATGTTGGTCATTTGGATTCCCTTCCTTCCCTAGGTTTTGAGCTGCACAATCTAGAACAATCTCTATTGGCTGAGCTTTTGACATTAGTGTTTTGAGGGGGAGGAGGATAGTAAAGAAACACTGAACCATACTGGCTTTTTATCTTACTTTGTCACAATAACTTAGCACAATATTAACAACTACTTACTGTCAACATATTAACATTTTTTTGTGTGCACATATGAAAACTTCACAACGAAACCCATTACTTTATAAACATATATGAGTAAAAAATAAGCTAATATGTAGCTCAGTGATAAGAGTGCATGCTTAGCTTGTGCAAGGATTTGAGTTAGATTTCCCTAGAATTACAAGGAAAGAAAAAACAGTGCAAATATTTGAAAGAATACCTCTTGTACTTTGGCCACAGTTAGTAAGCCATAGATAATGGTCAGCTCCTTAGCCCCATTAGTTTGCTAGCAGAATCTGTACCTAGGGAATGATTTACTTCAGCTTTTAAAGCCCTTTCCAAACTTAGTGATGCCATGTAATTGGTCAAAAATGTCTTCTTACCTTTTCTGCCCTTGGGAAGTAGCAACTAGCTGTGATAAGTTTGTGAACAATCCATCCTTTTCTGCTTATCTTTTCACCACTGAATCAGATTTGCCTTTAAAAAGCTCCCTCCCTCCCTCCCTCCCTCCCTCCCTCCCTCCCTCCCTCCCTCGCTCCCTCTTTCCCTCCCTTCCTTCCTGTGTGCCAGTCCTGTGCTTGAGCTCAGGGCTTGAACACTGTCCTTAGGCTTTGCCAAGGATAGAGCTCTACTACTTGAGCCACATCACTACTTCTGGCTTTTTCTACGTGTGTGGTACTGAGGAATCAAACCCGGGTTTTCATGCATGCTAGGCTATCATTCTACCACTAGTACCACTCTACCACTAGGCCTCTACCACTAGTACCACTAGTACTCTACCAAGCCCTTGCCTTTAAAAAGTTTCTTGTAGCTGATCATGGTGGCACATGCTTGTAAATCTTAGCTACTCTAGAAACATAGGCAGTTTGAAGCCAGCCTGGAGAAAGTGAGATCTTATCTTAACAAAATGAAACAAAAATATTATCTTAACAAAATGGCTTATGCCTGTGATCCCCACCTACTAAGAAGGAAGAGATTGAAAGGGTAATGGTTTGTGGTCACCTAAGGGAAAAAGTTAGTGAGACCCCATTTTCACTTATTTGTGCAGTGTGTTGGCACAGGCCATGATTCAGCTGCATAGAAAGACAGGTGGGAGAATCACAGCCAGAGTGGCATAAGCAGAATTGTGAGACTCTGTCTGAAAAAAACAACTGCATGAGAACAGATATAAGGACATGGCTTAGGTTGGAGAGTGCTTGCCTATCGAGCATGATGCCCCAAGTTGAAACCCTAGTACTGAGACTCCCTCCCCCCCCTCCCGCCCCCAAACAACAAAAAAAGGTCTGGGGGATTTGCTAAAGTGGCAGAACATACTTACCTAGCAATCATGAGGCCAATCAGTTAATCTCCAGTACTTAAAAGGTAAAAAAAAAGCTTTCTCCTTCAGAAAAGTAATGTGTGATATTGTAGTTTAGGTAACAACTTTTTTTTTATTGTTGGGATAATATATAGAGGGGTTGCAGTTACATTTGTCAAGTAGTTAGTAGGTGCATTACTTCTCACACATTGATATCCCCTCTCATGTTTTTGTCCCCATTTCCCTCCCCCACCCCCTCCCAGTCATCTTGTTTTCCCTCCTTTCCTATTTCAAATAAATAAATGTATATACAATATACCAGGTAACAAAGTCAGATGCCTTAACAATATGAGATTAACCATAAGGGCAAAAAAAAAAGAGAAATAACATAGTACATTAAGAACAATAATCATACAAGATAAAGCTCTTGTTTCCATATCCTAGAGTTCCATTCATTTAGTCTTATCCTGTATGACCTTATGTACCTAGATTTTGAGCTATTGTAATCCTTTATTAGGAGAGTCCTAGATGGGGAACAATTTTTTTCGTATATTTTTATTGTAGTCAATAGAAGTGTTACATTATATTCACCTGGTAGAAAGTGCATTACTTCACAAACTTTGATACCCTTTCTCCTGTCTTGGTTTCCATTTCCCTCTCCCCATCCCCACTCCTCATCTTGTTTTCCCCCCCTTCCCTATCCTATTTCAAATAACCAAATAAACGTGTATACAGTGTATCAGATAACAATGTAAAATACTGTAACCATATGAGATAACCAAGGGACAGCAAAAGAGATGAGAGATAACATAGTACATTAAGGACAACAATCACTCATTCTATGGCTTTTGTTTCTATATCCTGGAGGTCCTTTTATTTAGCTCATACTATATGACCTTTTGTATCTAGGTTTTGCTCTATTGTAAATCTCTTCTAGGAGAGTTCAAGGTTTCTACTGATTATGACAAATGAGGGAAACCATTGAGCCTATGGAACAATTTTTATATGCATATTTTATGCATACTTCTTACATGTATAAATCCAACAATGTAGCAGTAGACTTACTAGAAAATTCCAGCTGGCTACCAATTCAAGAAGCTAAGACAGAAGGGTCACCTGAGCCAAAAGTTCAAGAGCAAACTGGGAAACCTAGTGCATCTTAAAACTTTCTATCACCTCTGGTCACTGACCAAGATCAAATCTAAGAAATACTTATGGATACAAGTACTTAGCTTTAGTGTATCCTGAACTTTTAATGAGCAGATATATACTGTTCTGCCCACATATTAAATGGTCTGAATTCTACAAAGGATCCTAAAAACACTGTGGGAAATGTTTTGCAGTTTTTATTCTAGTGTATTTCTGCTTTATTCTAACCAAGATTTGAAAAGTTTATACATACAAATATAAAAACAATAAAACAGAAGTTAAAAGTAGCAGCAAGGTAGAGATTGATATAAATGGAATCAGAGAAAAGGTAGCCATGGTAACTTGATACTGGACTCTTGAGCTGTTGCAGCTTCCTAGGCAATGTGTTGGTAGCCATGGTTTCTTGGGACTTTGTCTTCCTAGCCTTTTAATGTGGTTATTTGCTGTTATTCTATCAAAACAGAATTCAGTCTAAGTAGAACTACTAAGGAGGCAGCACAGGTAGCTCAGGCATTTGGTTCTTTGTTCCTATAACTTCCCCAAGGGCTAGATTTGAGAATACTTGGAGAATGGCCTGGTCAACCTTTGAACAGTGCTCTATAAATATTGTATTTCTCCACTCAATTTGAAATAGTACTAGGTAGTATAGAATTTTGAGTTAGTTATATTCAAATCATACTACTGAAGTGGTGTCAGAGTATAGCTCTTTGGGGTTGCACATTAATTGGACACCGATCATTAAGAGAAGAAATAGGTGATCCTAAAAACAAATGCAAAAGAAAAGTGAAAATAAAGGTTGATTCATGATAAGATAAATTTTCTGTTGTAAAACTCAAGGAATGTTATGAGGCTTCCTTCCAATCTGGTAGGCTGGTCAGGTAGCCATAGTTTAAGGGCAAGTTGTTTTTGAAGCTGAGCAGTGTTCTCAGTTTTGACTAAATCTTTTTATTCTCATGTGCTCTTCAAGATGGGGCAAGGATACCAAGATAAATACATGTGGCAACTAATTTTATATTGTGTGTGTGTGTGTGTGTGTGTGTGTGTGTGTGTGTGTGTGTATGTGTATGTGTATGTATTTAGGCTAGTTCTGGTCTTGAACTCAGGCCTGAGCACTGACCTGGGGCTTTCTCAAGGCTAGAGCTCTACTACTTGAGCCACAGCACCACTTCTGGCCTTTTCTGTGTATGTGGTACTGAACAAGTGCTAGCCAAGCACTCTACTGCTAGGCCAAACTCCCGGCACCAATCTGGCAACTAATTTTATGAGTTTCATAGTTAAAGAACCAAAAGTTAAATTTAGGAGTAGTTGATCTTTAGTCCGTTCTGTTACTAATGCTAGTAACATAATTTACGCTTGTCATCATAGCAGGGACAGACTTGATTAATTAATTGCATTTTATTTTCTTCTACTTCAAAGAACTTTGTTTTTTAGCCTTGATTGTCATGTGGTTGGGATAATTGGTGAAAACATAAAGTCTTGGTGTGAGTACTCTGCTTTCACTTCCTTTGCTGAGGAAATCTGAAAGCTATATTTGAGGTGGCAGTGATGCAAGATACGTATAACCTGGAACACTCAGCTTTCATTTTAGGATAATCACTTGGCTTGTAGAGGAGCATTTTCCACAGGAATAAATCTTTGTTGTTTTATAATGTACTTTTTAAAAAAAAAAAGCAGTATTTTTGTTTAGGGTGTGCTACTACAGCATAATCTGGCCTAGAACCAAGGTATTCCAAATCATTATGCAAGGAAAGATCAAAAAAAGCTATCAGCACTGGAGTAGTATGTTTGACAACAAATATTCATGAATATGATGTGTATAGTAGCTCAACCAAAGTCCATTTACTCCTTTTAAACTTCAATTTGCTAAGTGCTAATGTTAGTTTCTAAATAAAATGTCCAATAAATTGAATGGTTTCTAAGTTCAATGGGCAGTGTGTCAATAGAGGAACTTTTTTTGTGTATATGGGGGCTGTCCTTGAGCTCTTGAGGCTACTGCCATACTTAGCTTGAGTCAAGTCCCACTTTCAGTTTTCTAGAGGTTAATTGGAGATAAGAGTCTCAAGTCCTTTTGTGCCCAGGCTGGCTTTGAACCTTAATCCTCAGATCTCAGTCTCTAGAGTAGCTAGGGATTATAGGCATGAGCCACCACGCCCAGCTAGAGGAACTTCTTGAAAACACAGGATTTTGTGTGGTGACTAGCCTTGAGGGCCATTCTCATAGTATGAATAAAGCTTAGTATCTAGTAGGACTAAGCCCTCTATTCACAGTATTTTTTTTAAATTCTAAAGCATTTCCTCTAGATTCTGTTGATCTAGAGGAAATATTATTACTAAGAATCCAATCATTGAGTGTTTGTTGTCATCTTCAAAAATTGGACACATGACCTTCCATTTGTCCTGTGAGAAATTTTCAGTCTTTCAGACATCAGCTTAGGGGTGTGTGTGTGTGTGTGTGTAAGTGTAAACCAGGACTTGAACTCAAGGCTAGCACTCTTTATTTTTGTTTTGTTTTTCTAATGTGTCCTGATACTGAATGCTTTCAAAAATGATGTCCAAAGTACTGGTAGCTCATACATGTAATCATAGCTACCCAGGAATCTGAGATCCGAGAATGGAAAGCTCAAAGCCAAAGACTAGCACTCTTGAAAGGCTTTTTTCTTCATGCCTGGTGCTCTACCATTTAAACCACACCTCCAGTTTCAATGTTTTTGCTGATGAATAATAGGGAGAGACAGTGTCTTGGACTTTCTTGCCCAGGCTAGCTTCTAACCACAATTTTTAGATCCCAGCCTCCTTAGGTAATTAGGATTACAGGTGTAATCCTAATTTTATTTAAATGAGAAATTTATAGTTACCTTAAAACTTTAATATATGTGTATGCACACTAACAGTTTTAACTTCTGCCAAACTCTTCTACTAATCCAGGCTTTTTGTTTCTGTTTTCGCTGAGAAATTTTTAGAAATTTTTAGGCATTAATTGATCACATCTAAATTTTTCCATTGAAAATTGTTTAAAATTATTAGAAATTTATTGATAAGCTAAATGAGGAAAGATGGTTGCCTTCAGGCTATTGCAGAAAATGTTTTGCATGTTTTAAATAACAGGTCACCAAGGTTGTTGTATTTATTTCTATCCATCTTCTGAATTGGTATGTTTGCAGACAGACTCCCTGGGACAGCTATGTCCCAATTAAAACCAAAAGAATTATTTCCTGAATCTCAAATATCCCATTTTAAGTATAGTAGAGGCAAAGGATAATGACCTACATGAGAGGTTATAGTGTTGTCCTGAAACCATGAATAAAAAGTTGCCTAGATTTATACTGCCATCAAGACTTTCAAGTCTGTTTGTAAAAGTACTTCATTTAGAAATTTTAAAAGTTAAAGTTAGGGCTGGTGTTTAGCCTAGTGGTGGAGTGCTTGCCTAGCATGCATGAAGACCGGGTTTGATTCCTCAGTACCACATACGTAGAAAAAAGCCGGAAGTGGTGCTAAGACTCAAGTGGTAGAGCTCTAGCCTTGAGAAAAGTCTAAGGGCAGTGCTCAGATCCTGAGCTCAAGCCCAGGACTGGCAAAAACAAAACAAGTTAAAGTTAGTAACCAGACGGGCCCAGTGACTTACGATTGTAATCCTAGCTACTCAGGAAGCTGAGATCTGAGGATCAAGGTTCAAAGCCAGCTTGGACATTAAAGTTCATGGAAGTCTTTATCTCTAACTAACCACTAGAAAACTGGAAGTGGCATTGTGGCTCAAGCGTAGGACAGTAGCCTTGAGCTAATGAGCTCAAGGACAGCTCCCAGGCCCAGAGTTTAAGCCCTATGACCGGGGTGGGGGAGAAGTTAATACAACTACTTAAAAGATACTCAGGTATTCCCCATAGGAGAGCAGTTCATTAATTGCTGCTGTGTAGATGGGATTCTAGTACCAGTGTTTTCATTCAGATTTTCCCAAAGGATCATATAGACAATAGGGGGAGACGAATTTCAGAGTTGTTTTGATTTGTATTTTATGTCCAGGGTTGTTAACCATTTCTCCTATTTGCCGTTCTTCTTCTGAGAAGTTCTCTTTAGCTCCTTTGCCCATTTATTGATTGGTCTATTAATTTGTGGGGGTACTTTTTTCTGTTCCTTGTATATTTTGAATGCATTAGGCATTTGTCAAATGTATTGCTGGTAAAGATCTTTTCTCAGTGAAGTTCTAGATATTTCTTAAAATAAAATGTGGAGTTCTTAAAAATTCCAGTTTGACAGGCTAGGAAATAGTTCTTAAACCTTTAAAGGTATATTGAGAAAATAATAAGCTTAAAAAAACAAGAACTCGGGCCCGGGAGTTTGGCCTAGCGGTTAAAGTGCTTGCCTAGCATGCACAAGGACCCGGGTTCGATTCCTTGGTATCCCACATGCACAACCAAGCCGGAAGTGACAGAGACGAGACTGCAACAAGCGACAGAGAGCGGAGGCGAGCGAGCGGGGCCAGAGCCAGCGAGGCCAGAGCGAGCCAGCCGGAGTGAGCGGGGCCAGGAGCCTGAGGGAGCGAGCGGGCCGGAGCGAGCGGGGCCAGAGCGAGCGGGGCCAGGAGCGAGCGGGGCAGGAGCGAGCGGGGCCAGAAAAAGAGAGAGAAGGGGGCCAAAAAAAAAAAAAAACAAAAAACAAAAAAAACAAGAACTCCAACAAGCCAGTACCACATTTGTTATTACCAAAAAGTGAAATCTAGATAAAAACAATAAAAACCTCATCTGCATAGTTACTGAATTCTTGTAGTTATCTGGCCAGCCAGCAAAAAGCAAGCACTAGGGCTGGGAGTTTGGCCTAGTGGTAGAGTGCTTGCCTAGCATACACGAAGACCCGGGTTCAATTCCTTGGTACCACATACATAGAAAAAAGCTGGACGTGGTACTGAGGCTCAAGTGGTAGAGCGCTAGCCTTGAGAAAAGTCCAAGGACTCAGGCCCTGAGCTCAAGCCCAGGACTGGCAAAAAAAAAAAAAAAAAAAATTAAGCACTAAAGGTCTTCAACTGTAATATCTTATTCATTTTTTATTGCTGGATTTTCATACTTACCTCTTCCTTTTGGGTAAGTGCATGATGGTCAAGATTGTAAGCCTGGCCTACAATACATCCGACCAATCACTACATCTGACTATATTGTTTCCAATTGAGAATTAGTGCCTTGGTTTCAGTAAATTTTAGGGTTTTTTTTTTTTTTTTTTTTTTTTTTTTTTAGTGTGGTGGGTTTGTATTTATGTCATAGTTTTAAGTGATAAAATACTTACCTGCAAGTACTTTATTCATTCTTGACATAAATGAACATCTTTTTAAGTTTTTGGATATTTTTAGGCATGCCTTTCAAATTGTTGTAAATGTCAAAAAATAAATTCTCTCACACACAATAAGCATATAGAAGGCATAGAACCATGGTTTTGAAAGTGAGATGTGCTTTTTCTTCATAATCTATCCTTCTTGGCTTGAATTGGGTAGTTTAGAATCTTTTTTTTTTTTTTTTTTTTTTTTTTTTGCCAGTCCTGGGCTTGAGCTCAGGGCCTGAGCACTGTCCTTGGACTTTCTCAAGGCTAGAGCTCTACCACCTGAGCCTCAGCACCACTTTTGGCTTTTTTCTGTGTATATAGTACCGAGGAATTGAACCGGGGTCATTGTGCATGTTAGGCAATCACTCTGCCACTAGGCCAAACTCCTGGCCTGGGTAGTTTAGAATCTTAAAAATGAAAATATCCATGTGCAAGTAGAACTGGCCCAGTGTTAGACCTCTCATTCTACCTAAGTTTCTTGGTTCTCGAGATAATAAAGTTATAAAGTTGTACATTAAGAGGCTTCTTTGATATCCTAGCAAAGACTGGGTGCCCTGGAAATAAGCAGTTGTTTCTGAGCATCAGTGGCCTGTAATTCTGGCTACTCAGGAGGCTGAGATCTGAGGACCTCTGTTTGAAGCAAGCTGGGATAAGAAAGTCCCAGATACTCATATTTCGAATTAACTACCAAAAAAGCTGGAAGTGGAGCTCTGGCTCTAGTGATAGAATGATAGCCTTGGGCAAAACAAGCTCAGGCACTGTGCCTATGCCCTAGAAGTTCAAGCCCTAGAATCAGCATGTGTGCCCACATCTGCTTGTGTGTGTGCATGCATGTGCTCATGCACACACATACACACATACGTGCCTGGGTGCCCAGTCCCCAGTGCCTTTTTTGTCCTGCTGTGGCCTTTTTGTATCCTCATTAGGGCAGGAACACTAGATAAAGTGTGAGCAGATGATTTGCTCCTGGCTAATGGCATGGTGATTGTGAATTTATGCAATCTGCATTCCTTATATAAAGAACAGCTGGATAATCTGGGAGCAGTGGTACAAACCTCTAATCCCTGCATTCAGGGTTTCAAGGCAGGAAAATTGCAAGATCAAGGACAATTTGAAGTGCATGAAATCCTGTCACTAACAAACGAAACCCAAGAAGACTAGATGAGGTAACATGTCAGTCAGTGCTTTTCCTGCTAATATGTCTAATTTGTACTGATGATTATGTAACTTCTAGGGAGAATTCTTTGTAACATGTAACATGATTCCAGTTGCAGTTCTTGGAATAAAGATCCATAGTTAATACAGAACTCATTTGAGGAGATAAATAAGTAGGTATGGATAGAGACAGTAGGATAGAGAAAAAGGTAGTAATCTAATTCTCATTTTTACTTTTTAAAAATAAAATGATCTTTCTGTGCCTTATATATTCCTGTGGATCTGCCTCTTAGTGGCTATTAAGATTAGAGACCACAAAATTAGTAACAAAGGGAAGTTCTTCAGGTTAGAATATTCTGAAAGAAAAATACTTAAAATGAAAGGTGAAAAGAAAGTGTTCTGGGATGACAGTCTTTATTTTTTTTCTTGGGGTGCATGTAAGGAGAATAGCAGCTCCTTCGGTCCGTGGTCCTGCACAGCTGTTTCTCTGTTGTAGATGACGACCTCTTATATTGAAGAACCAGTTCTTTCAGTGTTACTTTGTGAATATCCCCTATACTCAGGGGCCCTTCTGTTACTACTTTTGTTTATTGCCACAATCACTTCTGACTGACATGCATGACTTTTGAGAGGCCGACCTCTAATATAATTCTCAGAATCACTGTGAATGAAACAAGTTTGAATATACCATGTCCCTTTAAACACACACACACACACACACACACACACACACACACACACATGCACGCACACACACACACACACACACACACACAGCCTATGATAGTAACAGCATTTCTCTCAAAATAAGAGTCACGCCCTAGCAAGGTGTATCAGGCTGTTTCTAATCTAGCCTGTGTAATGCCTTTCCATCTTACCTTGCCATGACTACTGTATAGCAATACTTACTTTCCCCAAATCTATACCCATTTACTATTTTTTTTCTAGCATCTGGACTTGAAATCATCCATGTATTTTCCGGCCCTTTTCTAACCATCTCTTCATTCTTTTGTGTACTGGTCATGTTCCAGGATTCACCAGGTTTTCTGACAACTAGCACTTATCCTGCTACTACACTGTATTTACTGATTTTTGAAAGCACACCCCTAAAAAACTTAGGATATTTTGTAAACCTGTTCATAAAAATAACTTCTCTGCCTTTCCATGTTTTCTCTCGGCTAATGGGAATGCCCAGAATGTAAGCTCAGTCTAAAGACTCTAAAAACTTTGGAAAAATGGATGGCGTGAGTTCTACTTCTAACTGCTTTCAGCGATTTTTCCCCCCCCTCGAATTGGGGATTGAACACAAAGACTCTCACTAGGCCAATCTCTGCCACTTGAACTCTACTCATTTTGAAGAAATCTTTCTCATAAGCAGTGAGAATATTAAGAATTGTTGTAGAAGACTCCTAAAACTGGTTTTGCTGCTTAAATCCTGATAATCTCCTTGTTTGATGAGTTAGGAAATAATTGTCTATAAGGAGTATTACAAAAATAATAGTGAACTTATTCTGATATGATTAGCTAGAATGGCTTAATGGGACAGAGGCTTTAGCTTCTATTCTAGTATTTTATTCCAGTTTTACTTCCTGCTCCAATCTCTTATGTTTTGGAATCTTCAGGTAGTTATTTATTTTTTTTTTTTTTTTGCCTGTCGTGGGCTTGAGCTCAGGGCCTGAGCACTGTCCTTGGACTTTCTCAAGGTTAGAGCTCCACCACTTGAGCCTCAACACCACTTCCAGCTTTTTTCTATGTACATGGTACCGAGGAATCGAACCTGGGTCTTCGTGCATGCTAGGCAAGCACTCTACCACTAGGTCAAACTCCCGGCCCAAGGTAGTTATTTTTTTGTATATTCTCTAGAGATTTGATTATAATCAGAGGAAGAGAGAGGTTATATAAATAAGAGCAGTTGGGGACAAAAGGATATAAATCATTCTGAAAGACAGTAAAAGATGTAGGAGAGGGCTTAGAAGTTAAATGAGCACCTTTGATATGGTAATCAGTGTAGAGGAGCCAAAGAAGTGCAGTCCAGTGGACTTGCAACATTGTCATGGGAACAGTGTAAAGATGAATGGTTGTGGTAAATGTAATGCATATATGTGATATAGATTTAGTCTGTGTTAGAATAAGTGTTGGCAACAACAAGTATCATGAATTAAGAGTTATGAGGTTCATGTTGGTCATTGTGATTTTAATGAAACTTAACTTTAATAAAACTTCATATAACATTTAGCCTTTAAAAATGCATGAAATTGAAGAATTTTATAGAGGAATGAAAGGTGAGGGTTGCTTGTTGATTAATAGAACTATGGATAAATTGGGTTTAGCATAATTAAATAGAAAATGGTTGGATCAGGGAAAAAAAAGTTAAAATGTAGCATGTTCTATACATTGTTTGCTGGCCCAAAATCAAGGCCACAATCTTAAGAACACAGAATTATTTAACAAATTTGAATCTCTTTTTAATAGGTTTCCTTGAAGAGTGTGCTTTGCCTACAGCTTTTGTGGCCTTTTTAAATTATAGATTCAAGGACTGGCTTGATCTATTAGCCTTGTGGCAACACATCTGGAAATACTGCATATCATTAAAGCATTCATAGGAACCTTATATGCTTTGAAATATTGCATATCTGGTTAAAAAAATTCCCTTGGTATTTACTGGCATTTTAAACTAAAATGTCACTGATGGGCATAGTTTTGTCTATGTTAATAATATTCAGATGAAAGACTACCTGAGTTCAGTTGAACACAATTCTTACCTCTAATTGTTAATTAGGTCAACAGTGCTCTCAGGAGGAAAATCAAAATGTTGCAATTAAAATTTGAACCAATCTCTGAAGCAACTATAGCTTAAAAAAAAAAAAGAAAGAAAAGATTTTAAACTTAGGGTAGTTTCATGGTTATATAGGGCTTTCCTGGCTTAGAAAAGCATAATTGGAGTGCAGATCACTTGGATTAGTTAATAACAGCTGTATTGTTAATACATGGTATCAGGGAGGCCAGGCATTTATGCTTCCCCTAAAAGATGTCTGCTGGTTCAATTTGGCTTGATAACAAATGGTTAAATGCTGTAAAGATTGGACTTCAGTTGGGTGCTGATGGCTCACACCTATAAATCCTAGCTACTCAGGAGGCTGAGATCTGAGGATTATTGTTTGAAGCCAGTCAAGTGCAGGAAAGTCCATAAACTCTTATCTCTCGTAAACTAGTGAGAAAAAAGCAGAAGTGATACTGTTGCTCAAGTGGTAGAATGCTAGTCTTGAGTGTGGAGAGGCTAAGGAACAGCATCTAGGACCGGAGTTCAAGCCCTAGGACAGGAAGGAAGGAAGGAAGGAAGGAAGGAAGGAAGGAAGGAAGGAAGGAAGGAAGGAAAGAAACACCTAGAGTCCGTCAGTGAGTATCAATCTTCCTGCCCGGTTAAGTCCAAAAAAAACTGGTAGCACTAGAAGGTGTATAGGAAGGCCAGGGAAACTTCTCCAGTCAGTTTAAGAGTTTTAAGTCCGTGTAGTATGTCAGATTCAGAAAGGATCCCTTATTCCCAGGAGAGCAGCTTTCCTCCCGGTCTCAGCTATCCTTTATCTTCCTTCTAGGTATATAATAAATATTCACATTAACAAGAATGTGATGAAGAAAGAGGTTACTGTAATGATAAATACTGAACTCTTAGCTGAATTGAAATGGGCATTCTCTGAAACATCTTCACTTTAAACCACCACCAACTTGGATTAAGCAGTCTCGGTGCCGTTGCTGAGCTTTTTTGCTCAAGGCTAGCACGTTACCAGTTGAGCCATAGCTCTGCTTTCAGCTTTTTGCTAATTAATTGTAAATAAGCATCTTATGGATTTTCCTGCCAGGGCTAGCTTAGAACCACCATCCTCAAATTTCAGCCTTCTGAATAGCTATAATTACAGGAGCCACTGGGTGCCCCGCTTTGCTTCATATATATTTTCAAATCTAGGCTGTAACTTGAGAAGTGAAACTGCCAACTGCATTGTGTGTGTGTGGCTTATACACTCATTTAATTTCATTTTTCTTTTTTGCAGTGATAGGGGCTGAACCTAGGGTCTCATATGTGCTAGGCAAGTACTCTTTTCTGGACCTACATCCCCAGCTGTGTATGCATTTTAAATTAGTGTTATAAGTGTGGATGGTTTGGTCACTGGCTTTGAGGTGGTTACCACTATTCATCTCAGTTATGATTTACCATTATTCAATTCAGTTATCATTCCTGATTTTATAAATTATAAAAGGGCTTTCTTATGAGTGGCAGTTGAATACAACCTCTTCACACCTTTGCAAAACTGTGGCAGTTGCAGTTTGAACATACATACTTCTGTCCATTTCTCCAGTGCTATCATGTTTTCCTGTCTTTCAAACAAGAAGAGTGGTTGGCCTGGCCCGGTGAGGTGGCTCACACTGTAATCCTAGTTACTCAGGAGACTGAGATCTAAGAATCAAGTTTCAAAGCCAGCCCAGGCACAAAAGGACCCGAGACTCTTCTTTCCAATTCACCTCTAGAAAACAGGAAGTAGGGTTTGGCTCAAGGGTAGGTGGTAGCCTTGAGCTGAAGAGCTCAGGGACAGTGTCCAGGCTGAGTTCAAGTCCCATGACCCCCCCCCCCCCACACACACACAAAGAAAAATGGTTGTTAGCTTTCCATTATTATAACATATAACCAAAATAATTGATTCACAAAAATAAAAGGTTTACTTTGGCTCAAAGTTTTGGAAGTTCTCGTTTGTGATTGGTTAGTTCTGTTGCTTTGGGGACTGTAGTAAGGTGGCACATCATGGGAGGAGTATGGTAGAATAAAATTGCCCACCTCCTGGTTGGAAAGACTCCACAATCTTAAAAAAGATCTCCACATTTTTATTAGTGTGTATTAATTGTACAGTGTAAGGGTGACATTTCCATACCATGTATATTATATACTCTGATCATAGTCACCATCCCATAATCTTTGTCTGGGACATGCCTCCATTGGCTTGAAGACTGTACCCCCAAATCTCAAACTTAAAAAAAATTACTATCAATTAATTGTAAAAGGATGTTTTGTTTCAACATTTCAGTTTGTGTACATAAGGAATGCATAATGCATTTTTTCCCTCCATTCCTGGGGCTTGGACACTGTCCCTGAGTGGCTTTTGTTCAAGGCTAGAGCACTTGAGCCACAGCTCCTTTGACATTTTCTATTTATGTGGTACCGAGGAATCCAACCCTAGATTTCATGCATGCTAAGCAAGCACTGAGTCACCTTTACAGCCCCATAATGCATTTTGATCAGGGTCACCCCCTCCACCCCAAATTTCAACTCTTGAAACTTTCATCCCACTTCCTCTGTGCCATTCTTTAGCACATGGCCTTTGGTTACTGGGTGGGGTGAGGGGTAATATAGATCCAAGTGTAACAAAGATTTTACTCAGTTTACAGAAAAGGATACAATTTATTATTTAATTAAAGACTTACCTTGAAGGGGCTGGTTGTTTGACCTAATAGTAGAGTGCTTGCCTAGCATACATGAAGACCCGGGCTTAATTCCTTGGTGTCACATCCATAGAAAAAAGCCAGAAGTGGTGCTGTGGCTCAAGTGGCAGACCACTAGCTTTGAGAAAGCCCAAAGGGCAGTGCTCAGGCCCTAAGTCCAAGCCCTTGGACTGGCAAAAGCAAACAAGCAAAAACTTACCTTGAAGTACTTGTGCAAAAAGATTTGCGTATCAATTTAAATAAAATGTGGGCGTGTAACCATGTTGGAATTAAATCTAAATATTATACATGTTGCAATTTAACATTAAATTTCTGTCTGTCTGTCTGTCTGTCTGTCTATCTGTCCTGGAGCTTGTTGAATCCAGGGTCTTATGCTTTCTAGGCTGGTGTTTTACCACTTAAACCACACTAGAATCTCCAGTGTTTCTGTGTGTATATGCTGTTCCTAACTCAAGGTTTGGGTACTACCCTGAACATTTTTGATCAAAGCTAGCAATGTACTACTTGCCACAGCTCTGCTTCCAGCTTTTTCTCCTTCTGCCCCTCCCCTCCCATTCCCCCTTCCCACCCTTCAGGTTTAATTGGAAATGAGGGTCTCATCAACTTTCCTTTTTCTGTTCCAGCTGGCTTTGAACTGGGATCCTCATAGCTCCGCCTCCTGAGAGTACCTAGGATTATAGACAAGAGCCACTGATACACCCCACCTTCTAACTCTGATTTTTCAAAAATAACCCCCTTTCTTAAACTTACATTTTTAGGTACAAAATCAGATAAGATTCTTTTTTAAAAATTCTTTTTATTAGCATTACATTATTTATACAGAGTGGATTTCATTGTGACATTTCCATTTATGTACGCAGTGTATTCCGATCAATCTCATCCCCTCTAGCAGTTTCCCCACCTTCCTAAAACAATTCCAATAGGTCTCATTGTTCTATTTTCATTTCTATTTTTTTATTTGGCATTTTGAAACCCTGTAGTTTAACAGATTTCCTAAACTTTAAGCTTCCCTTCAATTAAAATTTAAGATGTTGAGTTAACTTTAGTGATATAGAAGATAGGGGAGATGTTAGAAAATTAGTGTGTGCTGGCCCTGATCCAGTGGGGATTAGGCTATAAAGAACTCTTTACTTGGTGTTAGACTAGCTGGCCTTGTGTTAGTTGTGCTCTTGATGGTACTTATCTTTGATGATTCAATGCTAGTCAATTAATCATTGCTAAATTTCACAAGGATTTATAAAAGATTTCTTGTACTAACTAAAGGTTTGCTTTACAGAAAAGGACAATCTGTTTTACTGCTCTCAGTTTTCATGGATATTAATCTCTTCAGTTAAAACTTTTTATCTTGATGGGCTGGGAGTCTGCCTACTGGTAGAGTGCTTGCCTCACGTGCACGAAATCCTGGATTTGATCCCTCCATACCACATACACAGAAAAGGCCAGAAGTGGAGCTGTGGCTCAAGTGGTAGAGTACTAAGCTTGAGAAAGCCTAAGGACAGTGCTCAGCCCTGAGTCCAAGCCCCAGGACTAGCAAAAATAAAACAAACATAAATACCTTTCCATCTTGAAAAATGAAAGTGCTATCATATGATAGTTCTTAATTTTGTTGAGAATTTGCTTTTGGCTGCTGTGATTTTAGGAAAACCCTAAATACATATAGTGTCTTTAAAGTCAAATAGACCTGAATTTGAATCTTGGCTCAGACATTGCCATGTCTGTAACCATAGGAGAGTTACTTATAAACTTATTTTTAAACCTCTGGTTTTTTATTTTTATAATTGCATAATAATATATACATTAGGATCTAGTGATATAGCTCAGTGATAGTCTATGTTTGTCTAACATGTAAAGGACCCTGGATATAATCCCGAGCATTAAGAAATAAGTAAGCTGTGTATGTATACTTCAAAAGGTTAATGAAGATAAAGAGAATATACCTGAGGGATGTGGACATATGGCATAGAAAACACTCAATAATGTTTCCTTTATCTCTGTGCCCATTTAAAAATTTCACTTTATGTCACAGCTAAAAAGAAAGGTAGTATGGACACTTCACATCCATTCCCTTGATGTGGCAGGTAATGGTGTGTCCTGTCATTTCTAAAGTTAGTTCATCCATTTCTTAAGTGTCAGATAAATATTGTTAGATCTTTAGAATTTAAACATTTGGTTTTTTTAAAAAATTTTTTAACTTAGACTATATTGTTTTCTAATAGGTTGGAGTTTTTTTTATTTTGCTTTCTTTTCATTTTTTTTTTATTATCGAGGTAATGTATAGAGGGGTTAACAGTTACATTCACCAATAGTAGATGCATTACTTCTCACACATTGATACCCCTTCTTATGTTTTTGTCCCATTCCTCTCCCCTGCCCACTCCCAATCATCTTATTTCCCCCTTCCCTTTCATATTTCTTTTTTTTCTTTTCCCATATATTTTTAAATTGTAATTAATAGAAGGGTTACATTATATTCACCAGATAGAAGGTGCATTAATTCACATACATTGATACCCTTTCTCCCCCCCATCCCTCATCTTGTTTTCCCCCCTTCCCTATCCAATTTCAAATAACCAAATACAAATATATCCAATATATCAGATAACAAAGAGAGATACTGTAACAATATGAGATAACCAAGGGACAGCAAAAGAGATGAGAGATAACATAGTTCATTAAGGACAGCAGTCACTGATTATATGGCTTTTGTTTCTATATCCTAGAGGTCCTTTCATTTAGTATCATACTGTATGGCCTTATGTATCTAGGTTTTGCACTAGGAGAGTCCTAGATGTGTACTAATTATTACAAATGAGGGAAACTATTGAGCATATGTTCCTTTGGGTCTGGCTTACTTCATTAAATATTTTTTCCAAGTCTTTCCATTTCCTTACAAATGGGGCAGTGTCATTCTTTCTGATGGCAGCATAGAATTCCATTGTGTATAAGTACCACATCTTCTTGATCCAATCATCTACTGAGGGGCATCTGGGTTGATTCCATATCTTTACTATGGTAAATAGTGCTACAATGAACATCGTTGTGCTAGTGGCTTTAGTATGTCCTTAAACATTTGGTTTTTATATTGACTTTGATTGTATGATCATCAACAGGAGGGAGAGACTCCAGATTAAAGTTATAGAAAGAGTAAATAAAGATTTATTTGGCTATCATCTTTTACCTGTAACTTTTAGTTTCTCAGAGAGTTGAAATCTGGAAAATGATGTTCTGAGGGTCAGCCAAGCAGAAAAGGTTGAGAGAAGAGAGGTGGAGGCTCAAGTGGTAATGCACCAGCCTAGCTAGCAAAACCAAACAAGCACAAGGCCTTGAGTACAAACTCCAACACTGCAAATAGGAGAGAAGCTCTGGGGGCAGGGGGCTGGTAAGCCTAAACAATGTATGTATCACTTCTTATTTACTGGCTAAGTGCAGTAGTGCTTGCATTTACCTTCAAGTACTGTTAGATCTTTCAGTTAATTTTTTTTTTTTTGCCTTTTTTGTTTGTTTCTCCAGCCTCTGTTCCATGCCTAACCCATCTTTGTCGTTTGGAAATTCGGTCCCGCCTAAAACTAGAACACCTTCAGTCTGACAGTTTTATCCGTCAGTTACCGCTTCCCAGAAGTCTACATAATTATTTGCTCTATGAAGATGTTCTGAGGAGGAACGAAGTTCCTGAACTGGCAGCTATTCATGATGGAGAAATCAGTGAAGCTAGTTGACACGGCTCATTTCTTACTCCAGAAGCTATCAAGACAAAAGAGCCACCAAGTATAGATTATTCATGACTTTCTAGTCATAGAAGATGGGTTTTGCTTGTGTGATTTGTTTAGGTTTGGGAGGCAATAGTAAATACGAATGTTTACAGTGAACTCAGTAAAAAGTTGTTACAAGCTTTGTTTGTACTACTTTTTTGTAGTCTCATTTCCAGCTATACTTTATGTTATATTTATTTCGACTTTATTCTGAACTCTGCTGCTGCTACTTAGTGCTAGACATGGTGCATTCCCACCTCTGTTTCATGTTCACCGGGTGCTAGAAACCAAGAATGGAAAGCATAAACTGCACTGAAGTGTATATAACTACACTGTTGAATCTCCTACTATTTTATTTGGGGATGAGTATCTCTTATGTTTAAAGAATAAGTGATCTTATCCTGTTGTATTCTGTTTTCATTTCTTAATCTAGTCACTTTATGGAAAAACGATATTCATCGCCCTTTCACATGTAAACTCAGGGGATTTTTTTTTGTTTTATTTTTTAAAGAACATAGGTCAATTGTATTGCTATTCTCTCTCCCTTAGGTTTTTTTCTTAATATATATTTTATTCTTTAGCAAAATATATATCACATTTCTAATCTGCAAACACAACAAACCATTCTCAAAGACATGTTCAGTTTAAAGAATATTAGGTCATCTGGGCATTGGTAACTCATGCCTACTGAGGAGGCTTTACAGTTCAAAGGCAGTCCAGGCAGGAAAGTCCATGAGACTCTTAACTCTAGTTAGCTACCAAAAAGCCAGAATTGGTGCTGTGGCTCAAAGTGATAGAGCAGTAGTTTTGAGCACAAAAGCTCAGGAACAATGCTAAGCCCCTAGTTCTAGCCCCAGCACTGGCACATACAAAAAAGTATTAGGCCAATTTTAGGAGCTTTTTTTAAAAAATCATATTTAGGATATTAATAAGGGTAGGGCATTTCTGTGTCACCATCTTTGAAGGAAGAATGGTGTGTATTTCAGAGTTACTACCGAATACAAAAATCAGGCTCTTCAGCTCCACAGCTTTGTTTCTATGAAGCAGTGATTGCTGGTTCTAGTAATACTTCAGTAGTTTTCCTTATAATCTAGATAGACTATCACACAGTCCATGAAGACCTCATAATCCTAGGTTAAATGAAGCACTTCGTCATGAGTTTTTACAGTTGTTCTATCTGAGTCTAGAGTCAGGCAGAACCGAACACAAGATCAAATATGCTTGATTAGAGTTTGTGGAGACTAGCTTGACAGAAAGGAGAGAGAGCATTACCATGGTAGACAGCTGAACAGCTAGAGATTGGTTCAAAGGAAGCCAGTCTCCTATCTAGTTCTTACCCTGTGGTTGAAATAGATGGGATAAATCACCCAGGCCCATCTCAGCCTTTCAATGTTCTTACAGAAGTAATGAGGATGACATTGTTAATATCCAAAGGATGGCTGGACTCTTTCTTCACTTTAACAACTGCCTATCGGGTGAATGTAGAATTGGAATGTATTTGTACAGGTGGCAGAAGGTTAGCTGTTGATAACTAGGTGGCACTTCTTCAAAAATTCCAAAATTTTATCTACTGCCTAGTGTTTAAAAATGTTATAATCTTTATTTGTTAAGCCATAATACCAGTTTTGTCCTAGGGTCAAATATGCATTTGAATGTTTCAATCTTATGTATTTTGTTCATGTTCATATAAATAAAAACTCAGTTATCCACAAGTTCTCATTGGGCTCTTCATTTTGGAGACGTGAAAATCAATACAAATGACCCCTGAGTAATGATCATTTGACTTTGCAACAGGACAAAAGTGGCATTATTTTGCACTGTTTTGAGTTTTAGCCTTTTCTTGGGCTAGGAAAGTGAAGTTTGGTCTCTTTGCAGTGATTTGCAGCTTTTAGTCAACCATGCATTCACTAGGGTAAATAGCTAACACTACAATGTACTTTGTTGCTGAGATATGTTTAGTACATTACATGTATTAAATATATTTTCAACTTAGAATATTTTCAATTTACAGTAGTATTTTAGAGGCCTTTAAAAGTTTTGGGTATTTAAAACTGGTAAGTAATTGCTATAGATTGTATTTAGAGTACTTTTCAAAGACCGTAGGTTATAAAGGCTTGGGCCCCGGTCTATGGCACTGTGGAAGGAAGTTAGGTCATTGGAGTGTGTCCTTGAAGGTGACATTGGTACTTCCAACTTGTTCCTTTCTCTCTTTCCTTCTTAGCCACTATGAGGTTTGCACATTTGTTCCACCAGTGGTTTTCTACTATGCTCTGTCACACCACAGGCCCCAAAACAGTTGACCAACTAACTATGACTATAGAATTAAGGCTAGGCACCAGCTACTAATCCTTGTTACTTGGAAGGAAGGGATTGGGCAGACCCTGGCTCAAAGCCAGTGTAGGAAATGAATAAAAAAAAAAAAGAAGTGTGATCCTATTTTAACCAGAAGTTGACCATAATGGTGTGTGCCTATCTTCCCTAGCTATCTGGAATCTTGAAATTGTGGTGATTGCAGTTCTAGGCCATCCTGGGTAAATGAGTTGGTGAGACTCCATAGCAACATAAAAGACGGTCTGTGGTGGAAGTTTCCTGTCATTCTAGCTATGTTGGGAAGCCTAACTGGGATGATTGTGATTCAGGCTGGCCTTGGAAAATGTGAGGCCCTACTCTGAAAACAGCCACAACAACAACATTAGCAAAATCAGTCATGGTTCAAGCATAGTTCAGGCAAGCACCCTAAGTTCAATACCAAGTACTACCACCATCCAAATATATCGGTAAATTAAACCTTCTATCCAGTTTGTACCCTGAAACTATCTTTTCTTTGTTATAGGAATGAAGCCTGCAATTAAGCTAAGGCCATGAGTTATTATAGAATCAGAATTGGTAAAAATGAAAAGAAAATGAACTATTTCTATGCTGATTCTTTTCTTAAGATTACCTGCACAGAACACATAGCCCTTCCCTACCATTTGTAAAGGAAAGGAGAGAATGGAGGTGAGTCCTTTATGAGCCTGCTTTGGACATTGGGTGTGGATTTAGAGTAGTCATGTCTTTTGCATTACTCTAGGATTACTTTGTATGGCATGTGTTTCTAATGGAGGAATTTAAACCAGCAGTTGTTGCAATGTATATCCTCATCTGTATGGTTTTTCTCTCTTGGCTTTTTCTACATAGCACTAATAGATGAAGCAGAACAGGTGGTAATTGCCACTGGTGCATTGGGACTTGCAAATAGCATCTGTTTATGTCTCTTTTACTACCACATGGTTAGCATCCCCTTTTCACTGCTTTCCTATGTGGCTGATAAAGTTTCAGGAGCCATTATAAGGTGCTAATTTACACTCTTTTTACTGGTGAAGAAGGAAGCCATCTGGTGATGAAATAAGACTATGGTTTGAACTGAACTATTCAAAAGAAGGTACAACAATATTTCTGAGGTTATTATGGATTAATGATCGAATAATTTGTGCCAAAGATAGCAATCAAGCTTGAATGTGTTTTCTTAAATAGATACAATAGTTAATAATATGAAATCTGGATTTCATATTAAAATTGATATTTACTTTTTTGTTGTTTTTAAAATTGTCTCTAATTGTACAAAGGAGTTTCAATTCAACATATTATTTACTGTTAATTATGTTAAACAGTAAAATTTTCAAATCTTTATGGTTGTTATGCTTAAAATCATTTCGTTTTAAGCCCACTCTTAAGTGTCATGCTGTGATATTTGTTTATGTGTGTTGTAAGTGCATACTTATTTTTTAATCTTTGTAATGAGAAATTTCAAGCATAAATAATAGAATATTACATAACAAACTGTTCCCCATCAACTATCTCCTTCTCATTGGGATTATAAAATAAATTCCAGATGTAACATTTGTGATATTTCAATATGCATTCTAGAAACTAAGGGCTCTCTCTTTGAAACTAACAACAATATCACCACATCTTTTTAAAATAAAAAAACTTCAAAAACATCAGTACTTTACTAATTTTTACTCAGTATTCACTTTTTTTCCCCTCCAGGGTTTTAAAATTCTTTTAATAATTTTTATTGTGATTAATAGAAGGGTTACATTATATTCACCAGATAGAAGGTATATATAACTTCACAAACATTGATACCCTTTGTCATGACCCCCATTTCTCTCCCACCCTTCCCCGCTTATCTTGATTTCCCCCCTTCCCTATCCAATTTCAAATAGCCAATTAAGCACATATAAAATATATCAGATAACAAGGTGAAATATTGTAACAATATGAGATAACCAAGGGATAGCAAAAGAGATGAGAGATAACATAGTACATTAAGGACAACATTCATTATATGGCTTTTGTTTTCTTATCCTGGAGGTCCTTACATTTAGTGTCGTACTATTTGGCCTAATGTCTCTAGATTTTGTTCTATTGTAAATCTCTGCTAGGAGAGCCCAAAGTTTCTACTGATTATGACACATTCTTGATTTTTTTGTAATGAAAATTACCCATTTATAAGAAGCCATTTCTTGTAGATTTTTTTTTATAAGCTATCATCACTGTACCTCAAAGGAACATCATATGCAGATCTGGAAAAAGATATTTAGGATGTGATGTTTGGTTAAAGATTTAGGATTACTTTCCATCTTATTTCCTCCCTCTCACAAAGGAAACCAATTTATAAGTTGTTCTTTATTTTAAACATAAACATGTTTTCAAAGTGCTTTCTTTGATAAGTAGAGTGTTGTATGCAAATTTTGTTTTTGTCACTGAGTATATCATGGTAAGTCCATAAAACGTAATATTATAGCAATTAATAGGACTTGCTCTCATTTTTAATACATGGTATTATATTGTGCAGGCATGCTGGTATTTATTCAACATTTCTGCTATTTGTGGGCCTTAGGATCATTTCTAGTCTTTTACAAATGGTTCTACAATGAATAGCTTTGTAGTGTATATTTTTGCCAGTTTAGCCTTGGGAAATTCCTAGAAATATAATTGCTTTGTCAAAGGTAAGTAAGTACAAGATGAGTGCTGGTGACTCATGCATGTAATCCTAGTTACTCAGGCCACTGAGATCTGAGGATTACGATTCAAAGCCAGTCCATGAGACTCAATTTCAGTTAATCACAGAAAATGCTAGAAATGCTATTGTCTGTGGCTCAAGCAAAAGGAATTTACGGACAGTGCCTTAAGCAAGAGGACTTTAGGGACAGTGCCTAGGCCCAGAGTTCTAGCTCCAAGATTGGGTGGAGGGGGGTGGACAGAGCCTTAAATAAAAGGAATTTTGGGACAGTGCCTTGGCCCAGAGTTCTAGCTCTAAGATTGGACGCGGTGGTGGGGGAGAGGAAGGTAAATGAATGGAAATTTGCTAGATATGTTTATTTGTAATGTATGAAAGACATCAGAGTGGCAATAGAGAAACTTTAAACTTGGAGTCTCTTAGGTCAAAGAGTTTTTACTTGTGTTAGTGATGCTAAGAATTTAACTCAGAGCCTGACAAATACGAGGCAAGAGCTCTATACCAAAACCCTCAGCCTATCAATATAGTGATTGCTTTTATGAACAAGGTAGAACATCTTTTAGTGTTGATGGGAAGAATAGATCTGTATGACAGATACTCCAACATTTATTAGAAAACCTATTTTTTCCTGCCATTCAAGGCATTACTATTAATTGATAACATTTCTAAAAGCTCTTTTTTTCCCCATTCACCTGTCTTGAATTCTGTTCCTAAACAAACTGTTCTAATGAATGCGTGCGTGCGTGCGTGCGTGTATATGTATAATGTTCTGATACATTGCCCTCTTAGGATTTTTTTTGTCAATCTACCGCACTATTCCTTGAGCCAGTGCCACTTCTGGTTTTCTAGTGGTTAATTGGAGATAAGAGTCTCATGGGCTGGCTTTGGACCAAGATCAGATAGATCTCAGCCTCCTGAGTAGCTAGGATTACAGGTGTGAGCCACTGTACCCAGCTCCTCTTAGGATTTTTTTCTCCAGCCATTTTTCCTTGTTTCTTCCTTCAGGTGAATTTTAAATAATTATTCTAGCTCCAATAAAGAGCTTTATAATATTTTCACTGGGATTGTGCTGAATTTATCAACTACTTTGCTAAGAACTAATTAACATCTGTGAAGTATGTTTTTCTTTACAAAATCAAGATATGGACCTTTTGTTCTTGTATTTTTAATGACTTCTAATAGTCTAGAGCAGTGACCCCAGTAGTTAGGGCCACCAGGGCAACCTAGTGAGAAACATCCCCTAAAAAATGATACCCATTAAAACAATGTAAAGGGCAAGTTTGAGAGCCTCACCAAGGAAGAACAGAGCTTGAGCTAAAACGAGATAGCCAACAAGGAGAAAATACAAGTGCTCAGTGGCTCAGAATCAGTTGCTCACCAAATAGCCTCAGGGGATTTGGTTTTCTATATTAAAAAGATGGTTGCTCAGGAAAAACAAAAACATAAAAGCATGGTTAGAAAATTAAGATTGAATTCATGAAAGGTCCTCCCGACCATTATCAGATTCATTTTTTTCCCAAAAGAAAAATAGGAGAATATGGCAGGTACACTTTTTAAAAATGGAGAAAGAAAAAGGGGAGAAGGTAGGGAGAGGGAGTATCAGGAGAGAGAAGGAGCAAGGAGAGGGAAGAAAAAGGGAAGTGAAATTACACCTACATGCCCAAGAATGGTAAGCCTTAGAGAAGATAATAAAAGGAAGTAGTTTAAAAGGGAAACTGGAAGACACTATTCCTTGGAAAATACTTCAGTAGTTTTAAATAAAACTCAGAGTAGCCTCATTGCTCCAAATAGAACTTTCATTATGATATTGGATAAATAGTAGTGGTAAAAATGGAATCCTTGTATTGTTCCCAATTTTAAGGGAAAATAATTTAGTCTTTAATAATTATTGTGTTATTTTTTAAAAGATGGTTGTTGGGGCTGGGGCAGGGAGTTTGCCCTAGTGCTTGCGTAGCATGCATGAAGACCCCAGTTCGATTCCTCAGTACTACATAGAAAAAGCATAGTATGCATAGAAAAAGCTGTGGCTCAAGTGGTGGGCCTTGAAAGCCCAAGGACAGTGCTCAAGACCTGAGTTCAGAACTGGCAAAAAAAAAAAAAAGTTGTTTACTACATTGGTTGGCAGGAATAGCACTGGATGATGCTTATGTTAATAAGAATTTTGGTTAGGAAGAAGACTTTCAAGTTATTTGTTACTCTAATGATACCAGTATATCTTAGGAGGAACTAAACTGAAGCACTTGAAAGTTTCACGTTAAGCAGACTGTGAGTCTTTGGAATTGAGGAGGATGTGATTGCTGTCTTAAACCTGTGTCAGCCAGAGTCACAGGGGATTACAGATCCCCCTTCTATTATTTATGTTTTCACCAGGAAGGGGAAGGAGAAAAATTTGTTTTAATGATTCCTTTTAGAAAACTCCTTGAGATTATTAATGATCCTAGCAACCAAATTGGGCTTTCATTTTCATAATTTTTAGCTGCCACGCCTCTAAAATAATTTGCATCAAAAACTCAGCATTACGAAGGAGGAATCATTTAACATTGAAATCTCCTGGGAGAATGGATATGAAGGTAGTTCTGTTGTACAAAGAGTAGCCATAAATATTCAAGTGTAATTTTTTCAGACAGAGAAGAAAACCTCAGCAGAATTTTTTTTTTTTTTTGCCATTCAGTATTACTTGTTCTACTGGATGCAGGCGAAAAAGTTTGTGAAATTTCCCTCTAAGGGCAGGTATTTTTCACTTAGGATCCTTGACTTTGATTGCAGAATAAGAAATTCTGGACAAGTCACAATGGTAAGAAAATTTGATGGAGCTTTATTGAGTGAGTAAGCAGACAGAAGGTACACAAGCAGAAAGGTGAAGGCACACAGAATGTGGCACCTCTCAGAGGGAGATACTTGCTCTTCAGCTGTCAGGGTAATTTTATGGTAAAGGCAGGGAATCCTGACAATTATGCCAAGATAGGTGTTTTATCTTCGCTGTAATCACTACTAGTATTACACTTTCTGAGTTCCTGGATGTTTTAGGCATTTCTTCCAGGTAAAAAGGCATCTTGACATAAAATAGATGCTTATCATTAGATAAGAAATGTGTCCTGTTGTTTCTCTTCTGTTTCTAATACCTGCCTTTACCAGGTTCCATTGTCTTCAATTTTTCCTACCTCAGTTCATTTTGGGGCAGTGCAGGACCGGAATTAAGCTTTACTGATTTCTTGATTTGCAAAAAAAAAAAAAAAAAAAAAATTGCAAATAGCGTTCTTGACAATCCTCTCACTGCCTCTCCAGAATATTTATAAAACTAACCACAATTCTTTTAACTGGTTTACAGGGCAGTTTATTCATTTTGTCTTCCTTTAATCCCCTCAAGAGTCACTGTAAGAAGTAGGGGTTATTTATGAGCTGTGACTAATACCTAACTACTCATGATGGACAGTAGCTTTTTCCTTTTAAGAGGTACTTGAGGAAGAGAAAAGGCCTTCAATGGTCAGTAGGGCATTACAAAAAAACCTAATAAGCGTCTTTTACTGTATTGGTAATAAAATGCAATGGCTTGTTAGACATAAAATTGCATGTAATGTATTTTAAGCAATTTGGGGGTCAGAAAGAAAGATTTATACATGTAATTATTCTGTTGATTGAACAACTTCCTTTTTATAAAATATGTGAGAAAGCATGATTTTATAGTTTTTATATGTTAAAAATCTTGGAAAGATATTGGTGGTGGTTGCAATTCCAGGGAAATTATTCTGTGGTGATAGTTTTCATATCACTCAAAAGGAAGTGGAATTGGGAGGAGGACTGAAGTACTGAACTCTGAAAAATAGTAACTTGCCATCAAGTGTTCCCCTCTCTCTCCCTCTCCCCCTCCCTCTCTCTCTCTCCTTCTCTTTCCCTGTCTCTCTCTTATTCTCTCTTTCTTTCTCCCTCTCTTCATCCTTCTCTCCCTCCCTCTTTTTGCCAGTCCTGGGGCTTGAATTCAGGGAGTAGGCACTGTCGTTGAGCTTTCTCAAGGCTACTGCTTGAGCCAGCACCACTTGCAGCTTTTGTGTATGTGGTTTATGAGGAATTGAACTCATGGCTTCATGCATGCCAGAAAAGCACTCTGAAATGGTCATCTCATGTCAGGCTTTGTCAGTAGCTTATGCAGGTCCTGGAGAAGTTTAGGTAATCAGAACTTTCTAAAATGTGAGTCCAAATATGAATGGTATCAAGGATTATGGTAATGGGTACATTTGCTGGCTGGTACCTTAATTTTTTTGTATTAAAGAATTTATTAGCATTGATTTTTACATCATATTTCAAATGACATGTTTAACAAGCAAGTATTCAAGAAGGGAATCTCTATATACAATCACTGGCACTCAGTTTTTAGAACCTAATCAAAATTAGACTAAGGGTTTGTATATCACAGATACATATTAATCTATGTAATAAAACATTATGCCTATAGAGTCATAGGTTTTATGTCTATGTAGTTGTGTTTATATTTCCTGTACCATGTCCATGTCATTGGGCATGCAAATATTGAGTCCTTCCTCTTGTACTGTTCGGTTCCAATAGCCACATATTTAAGGATACCATGTGCCTTTTGTTCTTTTGCTCTTGACTTGTCTCACTCAACATGATTCACTCTAGATTCATCCACTTTCCTGCAAATGCCATTATTTTATCTTGTCTGTTGGCTATGTAGAATTACATTGTGTGTGTGTGTGTGTGTGTGTGTGTGTGTGTGTGTATACATACATATATATATATATATATATGTATACCATATTTGCTGTATCCATTCATCTGCAGTAGGGCATCTGGATTGTTTCCATCGCCTGGCTATTGTGAATAGTGCAGAGATAAACATAGCTGAGCAGGTGTCCTTATCATATCTTGGGTTATGATGTTCAGGGTAGATGCCCAGAAGTGGTATGGCGGGATCGTAGGGAAGGTCAATTTTCAGTTCTTTAAGAAATCTCCACACTGCTTTCCAGAGTGGCTGAAATAGTTTACAATTCCACCAGCAGTGTAGTGTAGTAAGGTTCCTTTTTCTCCACAACCTCTCCAGCATCTGTCATTGTCTGAGTTCAATATCTTGGCCATTCTTGTTGGGGTAAGGTGGTATCTTAGGGTTGTTTGTATTTGCATTTCCTTTATGACCATCGATGATGAACATTTTCTCATATGCTTTCTGCCATTTTAATCTCTTCTTTTGACAAGTCTTTCTTTAGTTCCCTTGCCCATTTAGTGAATGGTTTGTTGGATTTGGGGGGGATTAGTTTCTTGAGTACCCTGTAGATACTGGATATTAAGCATTTGTCAGATATATTATTGGTAAATATCTTTTCCCAGTTTGTTGGCTGTCTCTCTACTTTTGTGGCAATGCTTTTATCGGTGCAGAAACTTTTTATTTTTAGGTAGTCCCATTTATTGAGTCTCTCTCCAATCTGTTGTGACCCTGGGATTCTGTTCAGGAATCTTTTGCCTGTGCCTATGAGTTCCAGTGTCTCTCCTGCTCTATCATGTAGCAGTTTCACAGTTTCCAGTCTGACATTGAGGTCTTTGAACCACTTTGAGTTAATGCTTGTGCATGGCGAAAGGCTAGGGTCAATTTTTAGTTTTCTGCATGTGGCTGCCCAGTTTTGCCAGAACCAATAATTGAATAGGCTGTGTTTGTTCCACTGTATGTCTTTGGCTCCTTTGTCAAATACAAGTTGACTAGAGGTATGTGGTTCTATTTCTGGATCTTCTCTTCTGTTGCATTGATCTTCTGGTCTATTTCTGTGCCAATACCATGCTGTTTTTGTTATTATGGCTCTATAGTAGAGTTTGAAGTCTGGTATTGTAATACCACCAGCATTGCTCTTTTTGCCTAGAATTGTTTTGGCTATTCTAGGTCTTTTCTTGTTCCATATGAACCTTTGGATTGTATCTTCTATTTCAGTAAAGAATGTCTTTGGAATTTTGATGGGGATTGCATTGAATTTGTATATCAGTTTTGGCAGTATAGCCATTTTCACTATGTTGGTTCTCCCTAGCCATGAGCATGGGATGTCATTTCATTTCCTAGTGTCCTCTTTAATTTCTTTCGTTAGGCTTTTATAGTTTTCATTAAATAATTCCTTTACATCTTTGGTTAATTCCTAAGTATTTTATTCTTTTGGGGGCTATTGCGAATGGGATCATTTTCTTGATTTGGCCTTCTGTTGGTGTACAAGAAGGCTACTGACTTCTGAAGGTTAATTTTGTATCCTGCCACTTTGCTAAAGTAGTTTATTAATTCTAGGAGTTTGGGAGTGGAGCTTATTAGGTCACTCAAGTAGAGGATCATGTCATCTGTGAGTAGGGATAGTTTAATTTCTTCTTTCCTATGTGGATCCCTTTGATGTCCTTTTCTTTTTACCTTAATTTTATCTAAAGGGCAAAGTCTAACTGACCAGTTAATTTGTTCTGTTTATTTTTCTGTTATGACCCCTTTTCCCCAACTGAAATTTTTTTAGCTTCTCAAAAGTTTTTTTCTTTACATATTATTTTATAAAGTCATGTTTGTATTTGTAATAGCTACATATCATACCACAAGTTACCACAAATTCAATGGCTGAAGGAAACACACGGTTATCATCTCATTTCTGAAGGTCAGGCAGCTGGATACAGTTTAGCTGGATCTTCTGCTTCATAATCTCCCATGTTTGTGATAAAGATGTTAGCTAAGAACATCATGAATTTGAACAACAAATGGGTGGGGATGTTTGGAAAAGGAACCCAATTGCTCTGTTTGTGGGAATGTTAACTAGTATAATAACTCTGGACAGCAGTCTGGAGGTTCCTCAATAAACTAAACATAGATCTTCCCTCAAACCCAGCCATACTCTGGGCATTTACCCAGAACATCACAAGCCAGGATAGCATAAAGACACTTGAAATTCATGTTCATTGCTGCACCATTCACAAGAGCCAGGTTATGGATAAAGCCCGGATGTCCTATAATAGCTGAGTGGATCAAAAAGTGTGGCAGCTATACACAGTGAATTTTACTCATCCATTAGAATAATATAATATATTTTCAGGGAAATGGAAGGACCTAGAACAAATCATGTTAAGTGTTGTAAATCAACCTCAGAGACATAAGCAACATGTTTTTGTTCGTACCTGGAAGCTAGTTCTAACATATACTGGGACATTGTGTATATCTATATATCTATATCTATATATATAGATATATATAATATATCCTCAGACATCAGTCTCTTTTTTTATATATTTTTTATTGTAATTAATAGAAGGGTTACATGATATTTGCCAGGTAGAAGGTGCATTAATTCACATACATTGATACCCTTTCACATGTCTTGGTCCCCATTTCCCTCCCTTTATCCCCCCTCATCTTGTTTTCCCCCCCTTCCCTATCCAATTTCAAATAACCAAATACAAATATATCTGATATATCAGGTAACAAAGTGAGATACTGTAACAATATGAGATAACCAAGGGACAACAAAAGAGATGAGAGATAACATAGTACCTTAAGGACAACAATCATTCATTATATGGCTTATGTTTCTATATCCTAGAGATCCTTTCATTTAGCGTCATACTATATGGCCTTTTGTATCAAGGTTTTGCTCTATTGCAAATCTCTGCTAGGAGAGCCCAAGGTTTCTATTGATTATGACTAATGGGGGAAACCATTGAGCCTACGTTCCTTTGAGTCTGGCTTACTTCACTTAATACATCATCAGTTTTTCTATATACCAGCCATGAACAGGCTTAGATGGAATCAGGAAAACGATCATGGGAAATAGGAGATGAGAGACCTGTACAATGAAAGCTATAAAACATTTATGAAAGAGATTAAAGGGAACCATAGAAGATGGAGAGATATTTTATGTTCACATATTGGCAAACTTGAAGTTGCAAAAATAGCTATATGACCAAGAAGTAATTTACAGATTGAGTGTAGTGTCATTCTGTGTTACTCTTCACAAAAATATAAAAACAATTCTAAAATTTGAATAGAAGCATGTAATAAGATCCCAAATGACTAGTAGAATATTATTTAAGATTGATGTCAATGAGGATTGTGAGGTGTATTATCCATCTTCAGTAAAAAGAGCATGCTATAAGTATTAAAATATCCAAATTCATATTATACTGTGTGCTAATGTGACAAAAGTGGCATAGTATAGGCTCAAAGCATATATATAGACAAATGGAATGGAATGAAATAGGAGACCTAGGAGTAAATCTGTATAGTTAAAGCCATTGCCTTTTGACAAAGGTGCCAAAAATATATGTTGGGAGAAAAAAACTGCTTCTTTAGTAAATGCTGTTAGAAATTATGTAGATTTTGGGCCTAGTGGTAGAGTGCTTGCCTAGCATGCACAATGCTCTGGGTTCGATTCCTCTGTACCACATAAACTGAAAAAGCTGGAAGTGATGCTGTGGCTCAATTGGTAGAGTGCTGGCCTTGAAGAAAACCCAAGGACAGTGCTCAGGCCCTGAGTTCAAGCCTCAGGACTGGCAAAAAAAAAAAAAAAGTTACGTAGATTTCAACATATGGATGATAAAACTAGACTCCAAGAAAATGGTTTAAGAATTAATCAATGTTCTTAATATTAAGATATGACAGTTAAAAAACTTCCATAAGGAACCAGAAAAACTTAAAATATAGGTATAGCTAATGACTTTCTGGGTAGATTCCAGTTAGCCCGAAAATAATAGAATTTAATTTGATGAATACTGTTAAATTAAATTAAAACAGTGTATCTCCACTGAAACACTTGTCAGAAGGAAGAGAATCCATAGAAAGAGAGAAAACTGTTGCAAGTTCTTCATCAGCTAAGTGATTAATATACAGTATATGTAAAGAGCTAAAAAAATTAGACACCAAAAGAACAAGCAACTCAATAAATGGGCAAAAGAACAATCAGTTTTTAATAAGTAAAAATGAACAGTAATTCATGAAGAAATGTCAGTTACCCTTAGCTATAAAAGAAATGCAAAATGAAACATTCAGATTCCATCCTAGCCCAGTCAGAATAATGTTATAAAGAAAATAAGCAACAATGAATGCTGGTGAGATTGCAGTGGAGAAAAGAACCCTTATATACTGTTGGTGGGAATATTAATTAGTGCAGCCATCATGGAAATCAGTACAGAGGTTTCTGAAAAGACTAAAAATAGAACAACCACATGATTCTGCTATACCACTTGGGCATATATTCAAGGGTGGAGGGGAGGGAGAGTGGAAGAAAGGAAGGAAGGAAGAAGGATGGAAAAAAACAAGGAAGGAAAGAAATAAGGAAAATAAATAGAAAACCTAGTATTGTTTAGCCAAACATGGTGGTGCCTGCTTACAATTTCAACTAAAGAGGCTGATGCAGGAAGATCACAGATTTCAGTTGGACATCAAAACTTGAGACTGTTCTTTCTACCAACAAGGAATGAAGGACTTTTCTAGGTCATTACAGGCAGTGAGTTGAGTGTTACTTCTCATGACAACCAAGAAGTGTGTCTTAGATTGATAGTTGCATTTCACAGGAGAGAACATTAAAATTTTGCAGTTTTGACAACTTAAGGGACTATCAACAAATAATCCACCAAGGACACCTTTCTTTTGATTATGATATGCTAAGGAGGATTATAAATCTACTTAAGTTGCTAGATCCAGTGGGTTGTTTAAGTCCCGTCCTCATGAATGTCCTACCCTGTACCTTTACTCAAGATTTAAGGCTATAGAGTGACTATAGAATAAAATCTTTTCTCAAAACAAAATCCCTTCAAAGTTAACTATAAACATATGTATGTGTGTGTGTGTGTGTGTGTGTGTGTGTGTGTGTGTGTGTGTGTGTGTGTATGGTTTCTTTTCTCCTGCTATTCAGATATAATAATGTCACTCCTGTCATTAAGTCTTTTCTTGCCATCTTATGTCCAGACTCAAGTGCTGTTCAAAATAAAATGTATTCCTAATTTACCTTTTAATCTTGTGCAATATTTCTTTCTATAGAAAATAATGAAACATAGCAATTAGCCTTAAACCTTATTCATTTTGAAGTAGGTGCTTTAGGTTAGATAGTATTATTCTTATTATTTTAAAGATGGAAAGCAAAAGCAGCTTGCTCAAGGTCAAAGAATAAGTAGTGTTGATGGTTTTCCTCTCCTAGCTTCACTATCTGAAGTAATTAATTCATTACTGTGGTAAGGGTCAGGCAACTCATTCAAGCAGAGTCCAACAGGGTGTTGGTAAGATCACAAATTTGTTTATCTGCCTTGAGGGAGCTTTCACTATTCCATTTGGTTCAGCAGCATGTTTATTTCAAATAACAATGATGGAGCTAAGCTTTGGACCACATGCTAATATCCCTCTTTTGGATACATGGAGAATATTTTAATGTCAAGAAGGGAAATCCAGTTCTCTATAGAGTATTTCATTGGATAATAAAATTCTTGAGCTGCTTGCCTTGAGTTGATGATCTATGGTAGTATACATATATATTATTTTCATACCCCATGGGTATAATACAGCAATAGTAATTCAAGGTATAAGGGACAGTAATAGAATGTCAGCTATAATTGTCTTTAATAAAATGCAAGTCTTCTTGGAAAATGATGGAGAATTAAAGACATAAAACAATAAGTGAAAATTGTTGCACTTTGCACAAAAGAAATAGCTCCATTCTCAATAGCTTTTCTCCTTCAGTGTTAGAAGAAATAGTTTGGAAGCTGAAAGAAGACCTAAGTTTATTGGGGGAGAATTCTGTGCCTACACTGAGGACTAGAATTTCCAGGTCCCTGCTGTTCTATATGAAAGCCTCTGAGCTGTGAGGAAAGTATTAGTGTAACACAATGCATGGGGTTGCAGCTGGCTATGCATGGTGTACAGCAACACTGAAGCCAGGCATGGTGACACACGTGTCTATCCCAGAACTTGGAAGGCTGAGGCAGGAGGATCACAAGTTCTGGACTAAATAGTAAGACCTTATAAGATCATTTGCCTAGTATTTAAAAAAAGATCTTGAGTTGATCCTCAGCACTAAAACCACACAAACAAGCAAAAACTATTCTGTGTTCACAAAGCAAAGAGGTTTCTCTCTCTCTATGTATGTGTGTATGTGTGTACACATGTATGTATATACGGCATACATATATGCATATGCAGAACACATATGTAAAATATGTGCAGGAGCCGGGAGTTTGGCCTAGTGGTAAGAATGCTTGCCTAGCATGCACAAAGATCCATATTCGATTCCTCGGTACCACATAAATAGAAAAAGCTGGAAGTGGTGCCGTAGCTCAAGTGGTAGTGCTGTAGCCTTGAGAAAGCCCAAGGACAGTGCTCAGGCCCTGAGTTCAAGCCTCAGGACTGGCAAAAAAAGTATGTGCAATATATATGTATATGTAGTATATATGCTATGTATCTGCAAACATAAATATTTTAATGTGTCATTAAAATTTATTTAATTCAGTCAGACCCTAAGGGAAATCAGTTAGACACTGAAACTTGAGACTGTTCTTTCTACCAACAAGGAATGAAGGACTTTTCTAGGTCATTACAGGCAGTGAGTTGAGTGTTATTTCTCATGACAACCAAGATGTCTTAGATTGATAGTTGCATTTCACAGGAGAGAACATTAAAATTTTGCAGTTTTGACAACTTAAGGGGATATCGACAAATAATCCACCAAGGATACCTTTCTTTTGATTATGATATGCTAAGGAGGATTATAAATCTATTTAAGTTGCTAGATCCAGTGGGTTGTTTGAGTCCTGTCCTCATGAATGCCCTACCCTGTTCCTTTATTGAAGAGGTTCCTTCAGTGGCCATACCAAAATCTTTCCTTTATGCTGCACATGCATGGTTGCCATTGACTTAGCAACAGTTTACAAGGTAGTCCAGAGATTGAAGAAAGTTGCTAGCATTCAGTCTGTTTTAACTTTTTGTTTATATTGTTCTTGAAACCTCAAATGAATCCACTTGATTCTTCATGTTTAAAATAATTAGCTAAGTTTTACATTTTCTTACTAATCATGAATAACATTAAAAATGAAATGTTTGATAATGATAAAGCATTATGGATGAGATGTTTATTTTATAACTCAATATTCTAAAAGAAAGGAATAGCAGGCACCAAGCCCTGGAGGTAGAGCCAATGTGATGGTCTCCAGAGAAGAGATGAGACTAAGGAGGTGGCCTAGAGGCCAGGTTAATCGAGGTCTCTTACTACATAAGAGGCGTGGGTTTTACTGAAAGGGCAATAGAAAGTCTTGTAAGCTCCAAGGCAGAGAAATAATATGACCTGAGGATTACATTTTCGGAAATATATTTCAGGATATGGGTGGAAGAATGAGCTGGAGGGGTCAAGACCACAAAGAATGTCAGGTATGGTGGTAAAGATCTATATCTCAAGCTACTAAGGAGGTAGAGATTAAGAGAATCTTGGTTTGAGGCCAGCTAAGGCAAAAGGTTAAGTAGGCCCATCTCAACCAATATGCTGGGTGTGGTATACATCTATAATTCTAGGTCGGTGGGAACCCTCAAAGGAAAAGGTGAGCTAAAAGACTGGTGCCATGGTGGCTTGGGTCAGGATGTCTGGACAGAAACACATGGTTTTGGAAGAGTCTGTGAAGGTTGGGGAAGAGTTGGATATGGGAGGGAACTTAGGGATGAATCTAGGATAAGTCCCATAGCTTTTATACATGCATCTGGTCCTTCCAGGTTATATTTCCTTTTACTAAAAACTGTCTTGAATCCTAGAAAAAGAATAACAAAAGACATTTTTATGCAAAAATCCATCCAGGGCTGTAAAACATGTTGTAAATCTTGCTTAGAATTCGGAACACGTGGCTTTACAAGTGGCTTTTGTCCAACAGCAATAAAATTATAGCATGCACATTGGGTGCAGAACTGGCCAGATTGTGGGATCGTTTGGGAAAGTGTATTGAGAAATGTTCTGTCTCTTGAACCACTTCCGATTGTAATATAAGTTTTACCAGTCCCAACTAATTTTATATGCACAGAAAGTGGTACAACTCCACAGGAAATATAAATTTTTCATTGACTAGCAGCCTGTAACTGCTTTAAGTGTAATTACACATTTTTCATTTAAGATCAATTTCATAAAATCGTTTTTATGACCTAAGGCTGCCTTCTTAATAATTGGGAGCAGCTAATTTATTAGGGTTTGCCCATGTTGGCATTGGTGTCATTCTTGTCTGGGTTTAATTTAGAAACAGACTCCATGTGGTTCCGTAGAGGACTTGCAGATTTCATAATTTCCTTCTGTGCTGATCCAGGAAGCTCAATTTTGTTTCTCAGCCTGTACAGTCTGTGGAAAACCCAGGATAACCTGTCCTTAAAATAGCTTCACAGACAAATGAGGATATTTTCTGTTTAATTCTCAGGAAGATGCCCCCTCAGAACATAATTAAATCTGGTCTCTCTTACTTGAAGGAGTCTGAATAATTCATGGAGTTGGAGTAAATGAGGGCCTAGGCTTTGGGAAATTTTTAGTTGATGTGCAAAGGTTATTATTACTTTTTTCTTTAAGGAAAAAGATCCTAAGGAGTCATCTTCTTTGCCCAGATTCAAGTGCTAAGGAGACTCCAGTAAGGGAGGGGAAGTGGGGCGGGGGATGGGGAGAAATGGACTTGGATTTGCACATACATTTAATTCAATATGCTTATTTGAACTCCCATCTCCCCAGTGGCGTGTCTCCTTAAAGTAAATAGGAGAAAGAGGTTTGACCTCATTAAGTGTCTGGAGATTCGAATTAAGGACTGTGATGCAGAGCTCAGGCTCTTTTTCTTTTTGCCTTGTGAACCAGTAAGAGGAGCTTGGCAGCTGGGATTTAGTCTGCTGTCTTTGACTAAGAAGACTTAGTCAGGACTCCTGGAGAAACCACCAGCAGGTGTGCCCGAGGAAGCCCTGGGTGGGCTTGGTGCTCCCTTTCGGTCTCCCTAGAATAATGACATCTAGGATTCTTCAATGTTTCCTCAACAAGGCATACAGGTCCTCTTTGCTCAGGTCTACCAACAGGCATTTTAGTTGTTCAGTAAGAAAAGGATAGTACTTGATTTCTGCATTAAAAAAAGATTTCAATTTTAATTTAAGACAGGCAGATTGAGTTTCAGCAGTGGGACAGCGGTCTGTAATGAAGGCACAGGGGCAAAGCTAGTGTTCAGGTATGGAAGGGGCCGCTCTGTTGACTAGACCAAGGGCTCAGAACAGGTTTGGAGCAATTTAAGGGATTTTGATGAATGGTAAAGGAAGGAAGGACATCTTAGGAAACCCATGATGAAATGAATGTGGTCTTTTGAGTGACAGTACAGGAGGACATTATGGAGTCTAGGGTGAGGCCTGGGGCTGGAGGCAGCAGGAGAAATTTGTGGATGGGGAGAGCAGCACAATCCCAGTGTGGTTAAGAGAGCCGCTGTGACCCTGAGGCTCACACTTGTTAAACAGATTCTGAGCTGGGGTTTTAGATAGAGGAAGGATGAAGAACTTGGGAAACAAGTAGGAGAGGAAGATGGAGTGAGAAACAGGCACCTTTCAGAGACCAAGGGGGAAGGTTATGTTCCATACCCTTTTACATCTGTCTGTATTTGCTCATGCTCTTGTTTTTTGGTCTTAGTGTTTACTCCTTTATTGAAAACCAGTTTGCAGTACTCTTCTTCTGATATTAGAGGCTTAATATTTTACTCTTAGGAGTGTTTTTATATACTTCTGAAGGTACCAAACAATTACAGGATTCATTAGTTGTAAATGATGAGTTCTTAGTCATAAGTAAGGGCCCAACAGGCAGAGGTCTGTCCACAGCTTCTGAACATGGTCAGTGAGAGGATCTCTCTGAATAAGGTTTGCCTCACTAGTCACTCCCACCACTAAGTCCTGCCACATAAAGACCCAGGGCCACTATGAGGTGACCAACATGTTTAATGAGAGACATTTCTCATTAGGTCCTGCCGATTTCAATGATGTGCCCCAGTTTCTAAGCCTCTGAAATAGGTTGTGGCTTAGGGTCACTGAAAGAATTCTCCTGAGTTGTAAATGGCAGGAAGGCATTTGTGGTTGACACAGTTGTTTTACAATTGGTCATAACTGATCTGTAATCCTGTGCTCTTTGCTGCAGTAAGATGGGTCATTCTTTGTGGAGCTCAGAGCCCAATGGGCTTTTCCTGTCTCAGACCAGCCATGTACCCACATGATCGCCTGGGGATCCATAGGCATTACATGTTTGGAGTTTTGCTTTACCTTGGGCGTGGAAGAACACTGAAAACAGCAACAATTTATACAGGTTAGGCAATAACTGCTAATTAAAGAATTATGAACTTTTGGAGGGCATATATTTATTGCCTTCGCATGCATACACACACACACACACACACACACACACACACACACACACACAAATGAATTCTCATCTTACATACTCATATTTATATAGGGTCTTGCACATAAATGCTTTTAGATGCTTATAAAATGAGCAAATGCTGACTACCTGACTGATCTCTCAGCAATCTTACAGCTAGAAATAATATACAGAAAGGAGAAGCAAGAAGAGGTGAAGGAGGAGGAGGAGGAGGAGGAGGAAGTGGAGGAGGAGCGGGAGGAGGAAGTGGAGGAGGAGAGTGAATGAAGATCCTGTCAGTTATAGCTGGGAGAGATGGGCACTTGAAGAACTGGATGTAAAGTAGAAGCCCCTGTCTTGACCTGTCTGCTTGAGCTTTTGGAGGGCTAATTGGATGATAAGATGTCATAATGGCTTTACATCATGTATTAACAAAAATGAAGTTTGATTCATACTTAATGATCAGAGTACTATGAGAATGTTTGGACCATGTTTGTGGCTAAATGAAGACCATTGTGACATCTACCTAGATCAAAGGCCACGGTGGAGGTGATCAAACTAATTTGCTGCATGTGTGGAGGTGGGTGATCAAGAGATGAGGTTGGTGGTTTAGGTTTGGTTCTTTCTGTGAAGAGTCTTATCCCTCAGGAACTTGGAGAGTTTCCATCACAAACAAAGAAGCAGCTGTTGCAAAATTTTATAGCAGGAAAACCAAAACTCTCCAGTACATATTTTAGCAACACAATGAAGTGGGGGTGCTGGATCTAGGGAATTGGGTTTAATTGGCACCATCTTGTCTTCATGGTGGAGGAAGGAGAAATCCCACTTCCCAGGGATGGACATGCCTAAAGTCCCGAAGGCAGGGACAGAGACTTGTACAAAATAGGTTCCTGGACCTGTCCTTCCTGTGCCTTGAACTTGGGAGACTCATGAGTTTCCTGTGACTCTGTCCCCTGAACGACCCTATTTTAGGGTTAAGTCAGCTTAGACACCATTGTGCCATGCCTGTGTGCTGTGTCCTGTCTCCAGCTCTCTTCCAGTCAACATAGCCTCCCACTTCAGCTCTCCATTGCAGTTGATCTGGGTTACTGGTATTGTTTTTCTGCTCTTCTTTTCCTTTCCTGTGATGATGGCGCAGTTTTCTAATGGTGGTAAATGTACTTGTGGGCCTGCAGGTCTTTGTGACAATAGTCCACCTTCAGACACCTTGGGAGTCTTTCTAAAAAAGACCCCCAAGTTGACCTCTCAAAATGTGGCTTCTCTGTAACTCATGGACTGGATTCACCTTACAATAACAGGATTGAAATGAGTGTAAAATTGGAGGAGAATGAGAATCAGAGTAGAAAACAGAAGAATGCAACTACCATACTCAGGTGAGCAACCCTGAGGTTACAGGTATTTTTTCAGCATTTTTCTACATATAGTTTTATTTGTAGGGATGCATTGGGCCCACAATGCAACTAAGTATGCAAATAGAATTCTTTCACGTTTATAATGCAACAATTTATGAGGTTAATTATAACCTTTACTGAATTTGACAAATCAAAACTCTGGGATTTTGTGATATAGAAGAATTGTGTCACCTTATATTTTCTTATTTTCCAAAAGGTATATTATTTTTGGTTATCTTGCTTTCTTGTAAACATTGAATTGAAATAATATAGAAGTATCGTGAAACATTATTTACTGCAAAGCTCTAATGAAATGGGACTCTGGTGACTTGATGGAGTTGCGTTATCCATCAAAGCACCTAAATTATACCCAGGGAGAAAATTAGAAGCTGGTAGAATTGGTTTTACCTTCATAGAGGGTAATAAACATACATTCCAGATTTGGTTAGATGCAGTGTGAGGATTGTTATTTTACCTAGCCTATTATAAGGTGAGTCTTTTTATTCTCTCTTGGACCTTCCCTATAGTCTAATGATTCCTGGATTTACCTGGGTGAGACCTGAATTTAATCTAGTGCTTTCAAGGTGATAGATACAGGAATGTCTCTACACAGCCAAACCAGGATGGAAATAGCTTATATGTCAAGGACATTGTGGTAAGCTGCTTAGGAGGGGACCTTTTAGTCACAGAGAGAGGAGTGTGTGGAATAGGAGGCTGGAAGGGAGGGATTTGCTGACATGGGCCTTACCTGTGACTCTGGATTACTGTTCTGACAGTAACTTGGGGAATCAGCTCAGAAAGCCATGTGGACTGCCCGTGGCTCATTTCTCCCAGGGCTGTCATCTCTACATCACTGCTGTTTCAGTGATGCCTGGAGGGCTCAACCTGCTGCCTCACTATCTCCCATGGCAGAGCTTTGCACAGAATGAAGAGTAACCACTGGCTGATCACTTGTCTGCCTTGTTTTTCTGAGTCCCTAGAAGAGATACATCCTCATTTTAACCCCATGGAGGATGCCTCTTCTCTCTGTGAGCTGCCTTGGCTGACATCCTGGGAGGCCATGAGGATGTCATAGAAGCATAATGTGGCACTGTCATGGGTTTCTGTCTGGGTTTGGAGCATTCCTGAAGGTGTCAAGAACTCTGTTCCAAATCTGATCTCAGACTTGGAACTCAGTCCTAGAAATCCCTTCTGACCAAGACGCATATGGTGGGAAGGAAGTGAAGACTGCCACAGCAGAGTTGCACACTGTATTCTCCCTTGATCTAGGACCTTGAAGGAAAGGTATGTTCTCCATGGTGACCATGGCCCCAGCAAAGACGGATGTCAGTCATGACTACTTTCCCTCCAGGTGTCCTCCACTTCATTTCCCTAGCACTTAAGATTCAGATCCAGTATTAGCTGTTGTTGTTGTTCAAACCAGCCTTTAGGATTTTTCTATTACTTTTCTTGATTGTATTAGTTTCATGCTTCATCTGTTCATACTCCTATAACTGTATCTGCATTTTTGTCTCCAATTCCAGGCAGATTTCAAACAATATTACCAGTGTTAGAGCATTAGAAGGCAAGAAAAAAAAAAACTTCAAGTTGATTGAATGGCAGAAAAAGAATGAGACAGCATCTGGGCCATCAAAAGCCCTGATTGCTCAAAACTCCCTTCGCAAGTGAATTTATTGACCTGTTTATTCACGTATTTTCATTTGCATATAGCCCCCAGCTTCTATTTTAGTTCTGAGACAATAAGAGAGATTATTTTCCCCCCAAGCTTATCTTCATGATGGGCTTCCAAGAGCAGATCTGAGTTTCTGAGAGCTGGTTGAAAAGGTGTGAACTTTGTCACCTTTTAAAAAGCAACTGGAGGGAGACAAAGGATGTTGGCGTCCTCAAGCCTGTTCCAAAACTTTTATTCAGTGGTTCTATTTGGCTCTTCTAGACAGAAAAGCCCTCAGGAAATGCTACACAGAGGCAATGCACATGGGTCGGTATTGCTACAAGTGTATAAATTCATCCAGTGTACTATGAGTATGTCATGGTTTTCATCTCCATTTGGTGATAGTCCTTGAGAAAAAAGAGAAAGAGAAAAGGTGTTCCTAACCTAAGAATGAACCACTGCACCAGGACAGTCAAACAGCTGCTCTGTACTCATGAATTGTGTTGCACTTGTCAAATTATTTTACATCTCTGAACTTCATTGGTTTGTCACAAAGCTTTAGTGGGCCAATGTGAAGTAAGTTTGTTAAGCCAGTTATACATAGCATGCAGTAGGCCTATGGTAAATGTTATTATGCAATGAGGAATTCTGTGTATGTTGACACTTGGCCCACTTAGTTCTGTTAATATAAAGTCTTGGATTGGCTGATTTAGTTCATCCAAGTTGAATTTAAAGTATTAGTCACAGTCCCTTGGAAAGGAAGAATATACATAATAAGTTCCATTCATTATTATCCAGTGATTTTTTTTGATGTGCTAAGAAGATTCCCATTAAATGATATCATCAATTAAATGGATAAGTCATTAGATTAAGAGACATAACCACACAATCATTTTAAAATAATTTGCCCAACACAATTATTATGGAAGACACAGACATGTCAAGAACGTAGGTCACTTTGGTTACTTGGGTACTATACCAAGTGCTTGATCATCTGATTCTCACATTGCTCCCTGGGGGCAGGCGCTATCACTGTTCCCAAGAGGACACCAGCCTCTGAGTGGATCACTTACTGCCCTAAAGTCTCACAGTGGATAATGGAGGCGTTGGGCTTTTGTGCCAGGTCTGCTTGGTTCCAGGTTCTCGTCCTCAGTGTCTTGCTGCCTCCAACCTCTGCCAGGGTGACCTTCCACATAAGGCAAATGTGAGCATCTTGTTAGCTATTGGACCTGTTGGCCCCCTGGCCAAACTCTACAATTAAAAATTAAACACAGGTCTGGAATACAGCCCAATGGTGGAACAATGTACTTAACATGTATGAGGCCCTTGGTTTGATCCCAGCACCACACATGCACTCACACACATGCACACACACACACACGCACACCTGACCCACCCTCCTGACTATGCTTTATCTATTTTTTTATTGTTGAATTGTTGATCCTCACAAATCTATTGAGTGGGTCTATGGCCTACCTTTATGTCAGAGTGTGACATTTGTTCATCATGGAATTTTTATTTTTTTAACATTTTAAAAAATACTGCATTTAAATTTTATTTATCTTGATTTGGAGTGGTTTGTGTGTGTGTGTGTGTGTGTGTGTGTGTGTGTGTGTGTGTGTGTGTGTTTCTTTGTTTTTGCCAGTCCTAGGGCTTGAACTCAGGGCCTGAGCTCTGTCCTTGGGCTTTCTCAAGGCTAGAACTCTAGCACTTGAACCACCGCACCACTTCTGCCTCTTTCTATGTATGTGATACCAAGGAGTTGAACCTGGGTTTTCATGCATGCTAGGCAAGCACTCTACCACTAGGACATGCTCCTGGCCCTGGAGGCTTTTTTTTGTTTTGTTTTGTTTTTGCCTGGGGCTTGAACTCAGTGCCTGAGCACTGTCCTTGGATACTTTTTGCTCAAGGCTAGCACTCTGCTCTGCCACTTGAGCCACAGTGCCACTTCCAGCTGTTTCTGTGTATATAGTTCTGGGGAATCAAACCCAGGGCTTTGTGTCTGCTAGGTGAGCACACTACCACTAAGCCATGCTCCCAGCCAACTTTTTTTTTTTTTTAAGTTTTTCTTTTTGGGATTGAATTTGGGGCCTTGTCTATGCTAGGCAACCTTATGCCACTGATCTTATGGAGTTTCTTGATGCCTCTTCTGGTTTGGGGGCTGAGGTTAGAGTCTCCTCTACTTACTCTTAATCTTGGCTTTACTGGGTTGCCATGAAAATTCAAGAAGAGAATTTAAAAAATACTGGCTGAGGAGAAGGTGAGGGAAAGACTCCAGTGTAAGACCAGCACAATTAGTCACGAGGCTCAACAGCAGGGCCAAGGTGAGAAATTAGACCTTTTCTTCCAAAAGAAGGAAAGAAAAGGAGAAAACAAGAACAATCAGAAAACACAGCTTGGTTTTGGCCGTAGAGATTTAGGACTAAGTCCACCGTTGCTGTGCTGAGGAATTCTTGGTTCTTTTCCTCAGCAGAATCTTGGCTTGTTTTAGAAAGGATACACACTGCTCTCGATATTATTGTTACCCCTCATGTATGTGCTGATTTAATTGTGTTAATGTCCTAGGTCCCTTTGCCAGTGCATCAAAAACAAACAACATAATTTGGACATGAAGAATACACTACTGCCTTACTGCGCGTTCTCTCTGGTTGTTCAAATAGAGTGCCATGGACTGGGTGGTTTATGAACATCAGAAATAACTTCTAGAGGCCCGGAAATCTAAAATCAACTGCTAGCAAATTAGTTATCTGTGAGGGTCTATATCCTTCATGTGCCAGAGGGAAAAGGGAGCTACCTAGGGCCTTTTTGATAGGGCATTCTTTAATCCCATTCAGGAAGTCTCATTCTGATGGCTTACTCATGTCCCAAACACTATACCTTGTACTATTGGGTTTTTAAAATGTAATAGGTAATATTAATTGTAGAGGACACATTCGGTCTTTAGCACATTCTTTATCTAAAATAAAAGTGTTTATAGTTTTGGTTCCCAGTTATTTCTTCTTAGATAAAATGAAACACATTGGACAATTCTAATGTAGATTTGCCTTTCCCAGTTGACCTCTGTGCATTTAATATATTTCTCACACTTACCACACTCCAGTAGGGATATCCTATGCCAACAAAACTGTGTTCCTTTCTGTACCGTGTTGATTCCTTTACAGAAGAACATTACCTTTGTTAATACAGAGTCTACAATCGTAATGATTTCCTTCCCGTTCTGAGCAGATGTGCATTGTTTTCCACAATGATCACTTTGAATTATGTTGTCTTTTGATGCTTTCCAAATGTTTCTACCCTCTACCTCCAGGCTCTCCCCTTACCTCTTTGAAGACAAGATTATTGTAGAATTGTGATAGTAATAAAAATGGAGTGTTTATAGTGTGCAAGGTGCAGCCTCTTTTGTGTTGAGAGTTGAGCTATCCTAGTTAAAAACAAAAGCACTGTGATAGCCTTGGCTTACCCACAGGTGACCTTGAGAAATAGTGAATGATGTAGTATACTCATCAGTAAAGTGCAGACACTTAAAATAGTTTCCTCACGGAGTCCATGAAGGATGTGATGATTAGATGGGGGAGGCATGGAGGTACTCTTTCCCCATACAAAACTGAAAATGAAAAGAAGTGCCCTTTGCCCAGATGTGCTAGTTCAACACACTTCAGTCCTTAGAGAACGAAAGGTCAGACTGCCCATAGGACACTGGTGCCTTCATGTCTTGCTGCTGGTGACAGAATCAGTTTTCCAAAATGGTAACATAGTCTTGTGAAGACTGATCAGTAGGCAGCTCTTCCCCACAGGTTGGTGATTGAAGGCAAATCACTTGGGTGCTCAGGATCTTACATTTCACTGGTCAGACAAGGACAAAGGGGCATTCCAAATGTCCACTGACAGCTCCCAGAGCGTCTGTTAGAAAATTTGGGTTCACAGCCTAGAACTCTGTAAACTAATATGGATTCCAATGCACACAACAGAAAATGTCTATTATATCCAAATGAACCCTCCTCCTGTGCTTTTAAATGGATCACAGATCCCCATTTACATGCAGCAATGGTAAAAAGCCTCTGAAAAGGTATTTGAAATCTGAGCTGATTACAAGAGTATTGATTGGCAGCAAAAATGAGGATTTGGGACAATGTCTCACAACTTTGATGTTTAAATAAAAGGTCACTGACTCCAGATGAGATGCAAGATTCCTTTGCAGGACATAAGCCTTCCTCTTTTCTTTCTCTTCCTCCATCCTCCAAATATCCCCTAAGTCTGTGCCGGAACAAATGACAAAATGTTGGAAGGGGGAAGTTGGAATCCTGCTGCTTTTATTTTGCTTTATTTGTTCTGGATTTAGAGTTAAAATGTTCCAGTGGATGAACTGTATCAAGAGCTTTTCATTTCATATTGTGAAATGTGTTGTTAATGCACTGGTTCATTCTATTAAAAAACAAAAAGTGTAAAACCTCAATTAAAATGCAGAGTGTGGATCCCTCAGAAGGGGCTTTTGAAACACCCCAGGCATGAAATGTTGCATAGATTTCTTGTTAACCAGAAAATTATTTTAGCAAGCAACCCTTCCTGAAGTCTTGAGTAGGAGCTGGGGTGTCATGAGCTTTCAAGCTGGAAGGAAGGTATTTGGTATTAGGCACATTTATCTCAGTTGCCTGTGACTCTACGTTGCCATCTGTCAGGAGCTTTGCCAGAGACTACCTGTGGTTTAAAAGGCCAGAAAGGTCTGGGCAACAGGGGGGCTCAGGGAAATAATGTGGAAATAAGATACTGCAATTTTTTTTGTTGTTGTTAACTTTCCTCTTGACACACTGCATGAGGTGTTTGGCTCTTTCTCAGGTTTCGTGCTGTGAGGATACTTTCATGATGATATTTAAAAAGACAAAAACCAACTTCCTATGGTGGACGCAGTCAAGCCATGGTGTCTAGAAACACTTTCTCAGTCCTTCCATTTGAGCTATTTGCCACAGCTCCAGATGAAGAAGCGGACTGTTGGGTAAAGAGCTTGTCAGAAGAGACACTGAATTTTGTGCTGGAGTTCCATCCTTCTCTAGTCAAAAGAAATCAAAGCATCAAAAACTGAACAGCAGAGTTCAATGAAGCAATGATTTTAAATAACTGGGCAGTAATTCTAAAAGATAAAGCAATGCCAGATACCTCATTACTTGCTCTGTGACCTTGCCTAATGACAAGGTCAAAGCCAGGAGACTTAACTTCCTTCCCTCCCTCCCTCCCTCCCTCCCTCCCTTCCTTCCTTCCTTCCTTCCCTCTTTCCTTCCTCCTTCCCCCTTTCTTTTTTTTTTTTATCTTTTATTTTTTACTGGTACTGCGGCTTGAAATCAGAGCCTGGGTGCTGTCTCTGACCTTTTGCGCTCAAGGCTAGTGCTCTTTCACTTGAGCCACAGCTCCACTTCCATCTTTTTTCTGGTTAGTTGGAGTTAAGAGTCTCACAGATTCCTGCCTGGTCAGGATCTCAGCCTCCTGACTAGCTGAGATTGCAGGCATGAGCCATTGGTGCCTGGTCTGATTTTCAAGTAAGTATCTATGAGGTTTATAGATATTCATCTTCTAACATAGGTTACATATTACTTGTAACTCACCAAGCCCAGTACCTTGCACCTAATTTTCTGCCTGTTACCAGACAGAGGTGAGGTTTAGTGAAGCTTCCCTTTAAATGTAGGAATTCTTCATTCAGCATCCTTGACTTTGATTGCAGAATAAGAATTTCTGGACAAGTCACAATGGTAAGAAAACTTGGCAGAGCTTTATTGAGCAAATAAACAAGCAGGCAAGCAGATGTATAGACAAAAAAGCAGACAAACAGAAGGGCCGGGGAACACTCTAGCAGAGTGTGGGTGTTTTCATAGATAGGTAGAGACAGAGAGACAAACATACAGACAGATGGGGACACACACACACACCCAGAGAGAGAGACACACAGCTCCTTTGGCTATTGGGTAGTTTATAGGGTAAAGGCAGGCAGGGCTGGGTCTGGCTTCAAAGTTATGTAAAGATAAGTGCTTTGTCTTTTGCTCTTATCACAACTGGTGTTACTTTCTGAGTACCCAGGTAAGAATGCATCTTGCCATGAAACAGATCCTTATCCTTGAGATAAGGAGGCCATCCTGCTATATGTATTTTGCGGCAGGTGGCTTAGGCTTGGGGAAGCATTTTTTTTTTTCCAGAAAGGAGTACATAAATGCATCCTTCAGGAAGGAATGCATCTTGTCTCTCTTTGAAGCAAAGATGGCACTTCTATGTTTCTAAATACCATATTTCTGACTTTCCTTCACCAGGCCTCAGTTTCCTTAAGTATTACTGATTTATTTCCCTTAAAATGACTTTGTTCCCTTAATCTTAAGGGAAATACATAAAGAAATATCTCCTGTATTTGTTATAAGCTTATCATACCTCATTTCCCTTTGTCCATCCTGCTTCATTTCCCCCTAAAATGACTTTTTCCTTTAATCCTAAGGGAAATATATGGACAAGGTTTAAGCTTGAGTTTTTGAATTCCTGGCATCCATTTACCATTCCTCATTGCTCATTGTCCCCAGGCTATCTTGCCTTTTTTTTAAAACTGGTTTATTTTCTTCCCTTTCTAGTCCCTCTGTTATGTGTTTTTTTTAGTGACAAAGTTAACCAGGAGTAAGAAACTGACATCATCAATCATGCTTTCCTGTTTATTTAAAATAATCATAACACTAATAAGATTGACTTTGACGATACAAAGAAAATTCAACTGATAGTGAGCTGTCTGATTATGAAAAATAATGAATGAAAAAAATGTTCTTTTACATAGTCTAAAGATTTCAAGATGTCTTGATCTGGTCCATAGAATTTCCCTTATCTCTCTGCATCTCCTTCCAAACATTCCTCAGAGGTTCTTGTGTCCTTCATCCATAATGACTCATAAGACATCTCAGTGGGTTAGGTGTGAGAGTAGCTTTAGCATCTTTGGCAAAGTTGGGCAGGCATTAGGAAAATGGGGAGAGTAGGTCATGGAGCACTCTCTATCTTTGACCTGCCAATGATCACTGGGCAACCTCAAGTGAGGAAGTTAGTGCAAGAGCATTTGTTAAGAAAAAAAATATTTTATTAAAGAAATATAGTACATGCAGTAGTCCAGAGGGATTTCATTGTGGCAGTTCCATTGATGTATACAGTATTCCTTGGAAGAATGCATCTACTCTATTATCTTCCCTCAACTTCCATCCTTTCCCCTCCAAACAGGATTTGGTAGATTCCAACATGCTACCCATCCATAGTTCAATCTTTCTTTCCCCCTCTTCCTTGATCTTCCTTTACCCCTCTCCTATCCCACTGATTCCTCTAAAATAGTCCCCCTTTTTACAATATTCATCCCATTAAAATTACTACTACTACTACTACTACTACTACTACTACTACTACTACTACTACTGCTGCTGCTGCTACTACTACTACTAATTTAGGTCTGGATTCCAGGTGCTAGTTGGCTTTCTGAGCTTGGTTAATCGCATTCAGCATGATGATCTTCAGTTCCATCTATTTTCTTGAAAACGACCTTGTTTCACCAGGGGGATGAATTGCTTCTTCCTCTTTGTTTTCTCTTCTCCTTGCAGCAGATGATGGGGGCAACAAGAGTCCAGGTCTTCGAAGGGCTTTCAGTTTTCCTTTTGGTGACTACAGGGGAGTATTTCATGTATCCTCAAAGACAAATGGTGGGCCAGGGGAACAGGGATCACCAGGTTGGGACAGGAGATGAACGGAAGTAGAAACCCAAGAAGAGCAGAAATATTGGAGACAAGGGAGTTGTGGAGCTCAGTCTACCTAATCTTTGCTCTAAACTCTTCTAATCATATTCGAATGCAGACTTGTCAACACTAGCTTCTGGGGAGAGGGGATGTAGCTCCATAGCAGAGCATTCGTCTGTTGTGAAAAAGGCCATGAGTTCTATCCCTAGCACTGGAAGAAAGTGAATAAATCAATGTGGATTTAGCCTCAGATTGCCAGATGATGGGCTGCAGATAGGACAGCAGGTGCAAGCTCAGGTGGACAGAGGTGTTGAGGACATTGTCTGGGTGTTGTTCTTTTCAGGAAGTGTGCGAGGGGTGGGCTTCCACGTGAATTGTGGCTTTGTCTCTTTTGAAGAATGTACATTCATTAGAGCATATCCTGGAAAAATCAGCAGAATTGAAAGGCCTCGGTGTCTGAGTCAGTACGGGATGCTGATGTACTCCTCGTCACACCTCTGGTTTGTTTTGCAGTTCAGAATTTGGTCTTCCTGCTGTGGTGGAAGCCTTTGGCTTTGGTTACAGTGCAATAAATTCAAATAAACATTTATGAGGGCAAGTAATCATATTTTATGCAAACAAATTATTCTCCCTTAAAAAGTAACTTCAAAAATGCATGCTATTTCTTTTCCCAATCAGCATATCAAGCTAATAAAAGTTATTGTACTATCAAACTTCCCTTCATGACTGTTGGTTGTGTCATTTATGTTACATTTAGAAGGTTGGTCTCTATTTTGTCTTTCATCCCCCCCCCATTAAAACTTTAGTACTCTGTTGTTGATTTGATGTCTTTGAGATAGGACCTGGCTATGTAGTCCAGGTTGATTCCAGAATCTCAATTCTCTTTCCTCAAAAAAATTAATACTCTCAACCAATATTTTAAGAAATCATACTTACATCACATATTATGTAATTATGGGAAAAATAGTTGGGCTACTCCTAACTAGGACATCTGTGAGAAAAATACGTAGTGATTCAAAATCCTAGGAGACCTATGAATTCCTAGCTCATCAGTATTGGAGACTGCCAGTGTTTTGGTCAAAGGATGGAAGCTTTTCTGCCCATCTTAAGGAAGCCCATTTGCTTCCTTTTCATGGAGTGCCTGCACAGCTGCTAGGGAAGTCAGGTGGGGTGTGAGGAAGAGGACCTTTCTCAGCACCCCTCCCGCCAGTGAGGAAGAGTCACTGATGCCTGATGCCCATATTTATGTGCGTGCATTCGATTCAGGAAGGTACCTCTGGGGAAGAGAATGGGAAACACGGTCAGTGCTAAGAAAGTGTGGGAGGGAAAGATGAGGAGAAATGGTGGGAGCCATTGAGGGTGCCATCCTGTAGAAATCTGCTGGTAAGCCAAGTGAACCCTCAGCATTTATTGTGTCCTCAGTGAGTAGCCCATTTGATGCCACGTTCAGTGGTGCTTGTAGTCTTCTACACAGGAAACATCTCAAGCCATCTGAACCCCTGGGCTGAACCAGGCTCTGAAGGCATTGCACTTGCAAGAAGATTCCTGCAGTGCATTATTTTTTTTTTCTTGGCATCATATTATAGTTCCCTACTGGAGTCTTTACTTCTATTTTCCATGTCAGGTTGTAAAGATGATGACATTTGACTGTTAAAAAAAAAACAAACCAGCATAAGCATCTGCAAAGCCTCCCCTCAGGGAGTGAAGCAGAAAAGGCCAAGAAAGAACACAGACTAGGTCTCAGTCTCAGTTTAGTTGTTACACACTTTGTGTTTTGGGGGGAGACTCCTTAATCTCCCTGTACTCTGATGTCTGCTTAAGTTTGGATCCTGAATGTCTATGAAGTTCCATGTGTTGCTGATCGGAGGTATGGATACTTTAAGCATTGGAACCTACTCACCTAGTCAGGAATCTTTTTTTTTTTAAGTTGGTTGTGGGGCTTGAGCTCAAGGTCTGGATGCTGTCTCTGAGCCTCTTTGTGCTCAAGGTTAGGGCTGTACCTCTTGAGACACAGTGCCAGTTTTTGGTTTTGAGTAGTTCATTGGAGATAAAGAGTCTCACTAATTTTTCTGCCAGGCTGGCCTTGAACAATGATCCTCAGATCTGAGCCTCTTGCTTAGCCAGGTGTGAGCCACTACTGCTTGGGTCCTAACTGGAAGTCATTGTAAAGGTCATTGGAGGTCTGTCCTCAGAAGGAAGAGCTCTGTCCTCTTTCTTTTTTGTTCTGCAATGGTTTTGCTCTACTGTGAGCTGCTTCTCTGAGGTACTGTCTCACTGTCGTCCTAGCAAGAGGGCTAATCAGTCATGCACTAGAATCTCAATCCAGGATGTGAGGTAAACCTTCTCTCTTTATAAGATACTTATCTCAGTTGTTACAGAGATGGAAAGCAAAACAAGGCAAATAGTACTTCTTGAGGTTACTGTGAACATTAGATAAAAGAATACATATAAAATATCCATCATTGTATGTGGAATCAAATAGGTATTCAAAAACTAGTAGCTTTATTATTTTATTATGGTGATTTCCCTTCACAGTAACTCTAACAGAAACCAGTTAAACTGATTTGCATGTTCTACTTAGATATGTGTTTCACTCTGGTTACTTAAATTCATTTTTATTCTGTATTCAAGTGAAGTATAGTTCATGTCACGAATATTACTTCCAGTCTTTAAATGAGAAACATTCAGAAAATTATTGCCAGTCATGTATAATAATTATAATATTTTTGACAGCGTTAAAAAATAACGAGCCATACTTATAAATATCTAAGTATAATATTTTCTTTTCTACTAAAGGGAAATATTTTTTATTTATTGCAGATATACTTCTGAAAATAAACACTACAGCACAAACACACCAGCAAAGCTGTCTTGAGCTTTAAAATAAGTGAAAATAAATTCAACTTCAAGGAGAGATAATGAATGCATACTTACCTCTATTCGAGAAGATACGGAACTAGGAGAAATGATGCTGAGTAGTAACTAGCTAAAATGGGATGCTGCGACAAATGCTGGCTAAAAACAATATTGTCATTGTCATCATCATCATCATCGTCATCATCGTCATCATCAGGCTTAGAGTATCAGAATTTGCCTTTGGCCTCTATGGAAATGAAGTTTCATTCTGCAAAAATACCAGTGGTCTTCAAATTCACAAGTGATTTTTTTGGGGGGTCATCAACGAACTGACAGTTGTTTGAAAGGTTTAAGAACCTTTATTTGAGGGTCAGAAGTTTGGCCTAGTGGTAGAATGCTTGCCTAGCATGCATGAAGACCCGGGTTCGATTCCTTGGTACCACATACATAGGAAAAAGCTGGAATTGGTGCTGAGGCTCAAGTGGTAGAGCTCTAGCCTTGAGAAAGTCCAAGGACAGTGCTCAGGCCCTGAGCTCAAGCCCAGGACTGGCAAAAAAAGGAAAAAAAAGAACCTTTATACATTTCTGGTGGGACCTACGGTTTTAGGTTCTGGTAAGAGGTAAGTACCTCTTTATCTGGGCTGTCTCCACCTGCTTTTTCCCCAGTTGATTTCCATTCCCTGTGGTTCTTTTACCTGGGACCTCTATCCACTTCCTTTCTGCCTCTTTGTTGACACTGACCACTGCAATCGCCTTGCTTGTGATTTCAGTCTCATTTTTTATTTTGAGGATTGCATTCTCCCACCATTTTGGCTTTGTTGTTTTTTAATATATTTATTGTAATTAATATAGGAGGTACAGTTATATTCACCAGACAGAAGGTGCATTACTTCACAAACATTGATACCTCTTCTCATGTTTTTGTCCCCATTTCCCTTCCCCCACCCTCTCCCCTCATCTTGTGTTCCCCCCTTCCCTTTCCTATTTCAAATAAACAAATAAACGTATATACAATATACCAGATAACAAGATAAGATACTGTAACAATATTAAAATAACCAAGGGACAATAAAAGAGATGAGAAATAACATAATACATTAAGAACAACATTCACTCATTATATAGCTCTTGTTTCCATATCCTTGAGGTCTTTTCATTTAACCTCGTCCTATATAGTCTTATTATGTATCTAGGCTTTGAGCTATTGTAATCCTCTGCTAGGAGAGTTTAAGGTTTGTAGTAATTATTACAAATGAGGGAAACCATTGAGCATATGTTCCTTTGAAGTGAGCTTACTTCACTTAGTATGATTTTTTTCCAAGTCTTTCCAGTTTCTTACAAATGGGGTGATGCCGTTCTTTCTTTCAGCAGCATAGAATTCCATTGTGTATAAATACAATTTCTTGATCCAATAATCTACTGAGGGGCATCTGGGTTGGTTCCATATCTTTGCTATGGTAAATAGTGTTGCAATGAACATTATTGTGCTAGTGGTTTTAGTATGTCCTTGTTTCTGGACAATTGGGTAAATGCCAAGTAGTGGAATTGCTGGGTCATAGGGGAGTTCTATGTTTAGTCTTTTGAGGAACAGCCATACTGCTTTCCATAGTGGTTGAATGAGTTTGCACTCCCACCAACAGTGTAGTAGTGATCCCTCTTGGCCACATCCCCTCCAGCATCTGTTGTTATTAGATTTCTTGATTCTGGCCATTCTAACTGGAGTGAGGTGGAATCTTAGAGTTGTTTTGATTTGCATTTCTTTTATGGCCAAAGATGTTGAGCATTTCTTCCTATGTCTATAGGCCATTCTTATTTCCTCTTCAGAGAAGTCTCCAAGTCTTTGGCCCATCTTTTCATGGGATGGTTGTTTCTTTGGAGATTAGTTTTGGAGTGATTCAGTTTTTTGAGCCGTTGATATATTTTAGATATAAGACCTTTGTCTGTTTTCCTACCATCTTTGTTGTCCCAAATTCTGGACCACTGGGATTGCTGTATCCATACCCTGAGCCCACTTCGAGCAGAGTTGCCTTTCACCTAGGCCTTGTCTTGCTACACTTTTGCTGGGTTTCAGCAAGTGTCTTCACCAGGAAGAAACTCCTTCAGATGAACTCATTTTTTAGCGTTGCTCCATCAAGTGAGTCCACGCTGCTTGTGAAACCTGCAAAGGTGAGTCTTGGATTACTTCTTGACTCAGGAACCCTCTCCAAGGACCAGGTAATATCTCAGGTGGGCAGGTGTGTGAGTGTGTGTGTGTGTATGTGTGTGTGACCAAAGGTCTATCCTTATACTTATGGTGGGAATAAGATCTTGTCACTTTGAGAGCTGGTTGCTTGGGAGAATGTATTTGGGCTATTATTTGACACCTATTAATATGTCTTGAAATTAGTAATTAGTAGTAGTAGTAATTAGTTGCTAACTCCATTTTTTTTTCTTAAAAATATGAACTGACATAAGACATTTTTATCTTTTAATCTTGTCTCATGGTTATTTGTGTGTGCATTCTAGGTTGTAATGTGTGTGTTATGTGTTTGCATTCACGTGTGTGTGTGTGTGTGTGTGTGTGTGTGTGTGTGTGTGTGTGTGCCAGTATGGGGGCTTAAATTCAGGGCCTTGAGTTCTCACTTAGATTTTTTTTTCACTCAAAGATGGCACTCTATTACTTGAGCGATTGCTTCTGTCTTTGTTCTGGTGGACTGGACATAAGAGTCTCATGGTCTTTTCTTCCTGGGCTAGCTTCAAGTTGCAACCCTCAGATCAAGGTTCTGAATCCTAGATAGATCACACCTAGGATCACACTTGTGTGCACTTGCATCCTCACTCACACCTTAGTATTTCTTGCTGAGATTCTTTTTTTTTTTTTTTCCAATCCCGGGGTTTGAACTCAGGGCCTAGTCATTGTCCTTGAGCTTTCTCAATGCTAGCACTCTACCATTTGAGCCACAGCACCACTTCTGTTTTTTTCTGTGTATGTGGTACCAAGGAATCAAGCCAGGGCTTTGTGTATGCTAGGCAAACACTCTACCTACCCCTAGGCCAAACTCTGGGCCTTTCCTGAGGTCCTTAACCAGAAAAGTTTGAAACTCACATTGTGGTGAAACTAGAACAGTGTGCTACCCAACAAGTACATTTTTCTTTTGTTTGTTTTCTCTCCTTATTCCTCCATCAGGCCCCATCCAACCGCTACAGAATCTGCTCAGGGGAGGATACTCAAAAGAAGAGTTTCATAGTATATGACCCCTCCTCCTTCCTGTGGGTAGGAGCCTATAGTTTAGGACTTCTGTAAATAGAGCATGCTCAAAGCTGTCATTGGTGTTGAGGGAAGTGACTTATATTTTGTCAGTTGTACAATGCTGATGGTTTATTTATGGTCACATGTTCAGAGTGGACTTGATTTTTATCTTAATTTATTATGGCCCTGGACTGGCTTCATCTGATATAAATTTTCCATAAAATTGTTTACACTCAAGGGAACAACTCCAGGGCCAAGCTATGTGCGCTAGTCCATCTCTGGTCAACACACAGTTCCCAGCTCTCAGAGGTTGCTTGTTTCTTGCTAGTGCAATTATCAAAAGACAGGCAAATACGGGGAGCTGTGAGACTGGTGACATCAAGGTGACAAACATATTTGTATGTTTATATATGTGAAGTAGTTCATGTACACATAAAGGTTACCAGCTAGTTAACATACAGTACCATACTAAGTACTAAGTCCCCATTTTGAAATGAAGGAGAATTCACATCTTATTAGCTGAAGGAAATTTCATCATCTCTCTTATGAATTCCTCTTACTACCCTCCTCTGTGCAAATTAATCCAAGTAGAAAGCTGGGTACCTGACTGGAAATGTATTGGCATAATTTAAGTATCAAGTCAGATACCATTAGTGATGGACAGAATTGATTACCTTCAGAGATTAAGATGGGTTTTGTGGATAAGTAGTTGTAGCATTCTTTGTGAGTGGAAAAAGCCAGAAATCCTATGGCTGATCTGAAACTGGCAGTTTCCATGCTGGGCTAAGGAATGGTGTTGGAAATATGTTTTTGTGGTGAAAAATCAGCTGAGCCCCATTTGAAAGACAGCCTGCTGGGCTTCAGAGGAAAACTTAGACGGATAATGAATCATCTCACACCAGAGTGGATTAATGCCACATCACTGGGAAGTCACTCACAATAATGGTGAATTAAGCAGCACAACAATACACTGACTTTAATTCCAGTGCCATATGGCTTTTGGTTTACTTTTATGCCTTTGGGGGATGGGTTAGTGAGGCTTTTCATTTTTTCTTTTTTTTTGCATAGAGAAAGTCATAAAAGCATGATGCTATTTAATTAGGAGAGTAGAAATCTCAATAAAAGGTAGATGCAGGAAAATGGAGATGACAAGAAGAGAGCAAATGTGAGATGACTTTATTACTGTGTAGGCGGTGAGAGCTGCTTCCTTGTGGTTCCTGAAGCACTGTGTAGCTTCAAGTATTTGGTTTTTGCTTTGGGGCCAAAGTGCTTAGCACAAACCGGTCTCTGGGGATTTATTTGGCTGAGGGTTGACATGAGATGTGTGTGTATGAATCAAGATACTTTCTTCATCAGTGGACTGGTGATCCTTTGTAATAAGAGCCAACTTTTGTTGTTGTTGTTGAGCAATATAGTATGTCAGCTACTGGGCTAAGGATGGTCACACATAATCTGGATTAATCTTTATAACATTTTTTACAGGCTGAATACACTGAGGTGTTGAGAAATTCAATAACTTCCCCAAGGTCACATAGCTGGCAAATACAAGCCATAGACTCAAGTTAATATGAGGGAAAATAAAAGTACGAAGAGTTTGGGATACCAAAATGTGTTTTGGAAAGAGCCATGTGTGCTTAGATTTCAGAGACTGATTAAGGTACCAGATATTCACTAGGCTTTGCAGGGCATGGCAGCAGGCACTGGAGCCTCAATGCTCCTCCAGCCAGTCATGCTTACATGAGCAAAAACACGGAGGGCCTTCCCTTGATAAGATGCACGTGAGGTCTGTGTCAGTAGTATCACAGGAAAGGCAATGAAGTTTAAGGAGGCACCTGCAGAATGCATTTCATTTCTTTTACTTCACCTGATTGTGGTTTGTTATGCAGTCTACACATTCCCGCACATGAAGGTATGTCTCCCATTTTTCAGAAAGAACTCTAAGGCAGAGAGTCCTCAGTCAACTTCCTTGGAGCACAGGGGGCTTCGAGCTATGCTTCTCAGTGCCAACACTTCTGTGATCATCACTGTGTGGCAGTGGGCCCTGTCTTCAAGTCGCAATTTGACTGCCTTCCTCTGCAGCATTCTTCCCCAATCTAGCCAGTTGCTCACACCTGTATTATTTGTGAACGCAGGGCTAGTCAGGTGCTGGGGTTAATGCCCTGGGTATGTATGTACATACTGGTGCCTGGCGGGTGACTGTTTTAGATTCTTGCACTGTAGTCTTAGTTCTTGTTATCTATCTTTCCATACTCTGGTCTGTGCTACTCTCAGGCATTGGAAACTTGTGTATCCATAAGTCAAATAAAGAGTACATTTCTTTCTGAGCAGTAGTCCCTCTTCCCTTATTTTCTCCCAGTTTTTCTCTCCCAATTTCCTTCCCCCACCATAAAGATATATTAAAATATTGAGTATGTTTTTAAAAAAACACACGTACTGGGCCGGGGATTTGGCCTAGTGGTTAAAGTGCTTGCCTAGCATGCATGAAGACTTGGGTTCGATTCCTCGGTATCACATATAGAAAAAAGCCGGAAGTGATGCTGAGGCTCAAGTGGTAGAGCTCTAGCCTTGAGAAAGTCCAAGGACAGTGCTCAGGCCCTGAGCTCAAGCCCAGGACTGGCAAAACACACACACACACACACACACACACACACACACACACACACACACACACGTACTTTCTCATTAGCAGGAAGTCTGGTATGCCTTAGACACATGGCTCTGAGGTTTTACATTGGGTTTATTGGTATATTCAAGCACAGGGATGCTAAATCCTGGGTGCTGCCAGGATGTTTAAAAGATGCCTGGGCCTCAGTCCATAGGTCTGTTTAGCTGCTTGAAAGGGGAAGCCCAGGCAACCACAGGTAATTGTAATATGTGGCCAGGATTAGAGGCTGGTGAGCCAGACCATCATCATTTTTAATGTTAAGTGAGGCAATAAGATTGGCTTTGAAGAATGTCTGCCAGATTTAGCAAATAAAAATGCAAGATGCCAAATTGAATTTGAACTTCAGATAAACAATGAATCATTTTTTAGTGTGATTATATCCCATTCAATATTTGGAAAATATTTTTGGCAAAAGTTATTTGTTGTTAATCTGAAATGCAAGCTTAACTGGAAAGTTGAATTTCATTTGCAACCCTATTTTTAGGGAGAATCCTCATACTTTGGAGATTGTTTTGAACTTTGCTTTTTCATATTTTTTATTGTAATTAATAGAAGGGTTATATGATATTTGCCAGATAGGAAGTGCATTAATTCACATACATTTATACCCTTTCACATGCTTTTTTTTTTTAAAGAAAAAGTTCGTTTCATTGCACCTTGAACTAATGCTATTATTTATGCCCATGCTTCACTGAATAAACATCAGAGATAAAGTTCGTGTGCTGAAACACTTCCATAAATTTCTTCAGGAGACCAACTTACACTTCCAAAAAAGTCAAATTTTTCAGCTAGCAGTGGGTCCCTAATTTCTGCTCTCTTTACTTTTAATGCTCTATTTGGTGGTCTAGCCCCAAAGTTTACAATTATGTTTTTACTTTTTTTTGAAATAAGTCAGTCCATTAGTCAATCTTCTTAGCCTGGGACAATAGAATCCCAAGGGACTTTTTTGTACATACCCTGCAAGGTCCAGAAGTGGGGTGGGGAGGAAGTTGTTATGGGATGTGGAGAAATTATAAACTATATTGGCTTTGTCAAATGGAGCAGAGTGATTGGGAATCACCATTTCATTAATAATGCATTATTACTGTGTAGGCATTAGAAGCAACTAAGTGTTTACAAGGCTTATGACAGTTCTGACAGTTTAATGGACCCGTAAATGAAGTGAATTATTAAAAAGCATACTTCAGATGAGGTCATGGACTCCTTAAGATTAGGGATCAATAGAAATAACCCATGTATGCACTGTGGCCAACCTATGCCAGTAATCTGTGATGTCAGGTTATCCTGTTAATATGGTACAGTTCCCATAGTGTCCTTACTACACTGCTCAAACATATGAACAGACACAGAAAAAGGAACCATTGTGAAAAGTCTCATCTTGTCCAGTTTTCACATGGAAAACCCACCTGCATATTTATCAAGTTTTATTAAAGATAAAATAAAAACCTTGGGCCCGGAGTGTGACCTAGTAGTAGAATGCTTGGCTAGCATATACGAAGACTTGGGTTCAATTCCCTGATACCACACTCATAGAAAAAGCCGAAAGTGGTGTTGTGCTCAAGTGGTAGAGCTCTATCCTTGAGAAAGTCCAAGGACAGTGCTCAGGCTCTGAGTTCAAAGAACAAAAACAAAAACAAATACGAAAATGTCTGGGACTGGCAATAAATGAATAAATAAAAGGGAGGGATTTGCTGGGCGCAATGGCTCACGCCTGTAATCTTAACTACTCAGGAGGCTGAGATCTGAGGGTTGTGATTCAAAGCCAGATTGAGCATTAAAGTCTGTGAGACTCTTATCTCCAATTAACCACCAAGAAACCGGAAGTGGCCCTGTGGCTCAAAGGGTAGGATGGTAGCTTTGAGCTGGAGAGCTCAGGGACAACGCCCAGGCCTAGGGTTAGCACAGTAGTCTTGAGCTGAAGAGCTAAAAGGACAGTGATCAGTGACAAAAAAAGAAAAAAGAAAGAATAAAAAACAAGATGTGTTTTTGGTAGTCCTATGGGTTTGAACTTGGGCACATGCATGCTAAGCAGGTACCGTACTGTTGTGACACACTTCTAATCCTGATTTTTGCTTGATACTTTAATACAGAGATTTGCTTCCTGCCTGAGTATGTGCCTGCACTGTGACCCACCTATTTTAGTTTTCCCATCCTTGATGGGATGACAAACATGTGCCACTGCATCTAATTTCCTTCCATTGAGCTTGAGTCTCAAGCCTGCCCAGGCTTGCCTGAAACAGTGATACTTCCATTCTTAGCCCTCTAAGTAGTTAGGATTACAACTATGAGCCATCTGTGATCTGCTTCAAGTAGAATACATTATGATCAGAAAAAAGCAAAATGTTTCTTTAAAGAGGATGTTAGATTTTTGCTTGTTTAATTATATTTTTCTTTTTTTTTCCTGGTTGTTTCCTGGACTTGAACTTGGCCTGGGCACTGTCCCTGGGCTCTGTTCCTCAAAGCTAGTGCTCTACCACAGCACCACTTTCAGTTTTGTTGTGGTTAATTGGAGATGAGAATCTCATAGGCTTTCCTGTTTAGGCTGGCTTTAAACTGTGATCTTCAGAGCTCAGCTTCCTGAGTAGCTAAGACTGCAGGTGTAAGCCACCAGTGCCAGCCTTGTAGAACTCTTGTAAGAATCCAACGATGTAGAATCCATAGATTTCTATGGAACTCAGGTTGAAAACCACACTGGTAAACCAAATATCTTATCTATTTAAGCTTTTTAGTTAGCCTTAGGATGTCTTATGTTTATTCATTATTGATGGCTGTTGATAGGACCAATTCTTGTTTCTTTGTGGCATGTTCTACAGGAAGTAGTAGCTTAAGGACAAGATTACAATCTTGTCAGAGCACTCAGCCTTCCTTGTATTACTGCCAAGAAGTAGGTATCTAGAGATTTGCATTTATTGCCAGTGGGAAATGCTGTTGGTCATTTACAGCAACTCATTCTCTTAAAGTGGTAGCCTATAAGCACTTAGAGTGTGCTTTGTGATTAAAACAGGAAGGCATAAAACCCGGAGCACAAAGGCATTTGAAATGGAGGAGATTCACAGAACACATTCTCTTGATATGCTCCGGCTTTTAACCTTTTACAATCTAGGAAGCAGATCCTATACATACACCAGCATCTCTCAATGGTGTGAAGGAAATGAATGAGCCAGGAGACTAACATCAAGGGACTCTTAAGTTTAGAATACACTCACTTGAATATAACAGAAAGGTTATCTAAAAGTGGCTTAAACGTGGAAATACATTTTATTTCAAAGAGCATGTGCTTAAGCAGAGTCTTTCTAGGGATTGTTAATTCCATAGCTCAACGTCATCCAGGAACCAAATCTTGCCATTTATTTCCTCTGCCACTTTGGCATTTGTGTTCCGATTTGGCTCCTCGTGGTTTTAGGGTACCTGATATTTTCCTGGTATCACATGTAGGTAGCACTTTAAAGGAAAAAGAATTTTCCTTCTGTAGGCCTCTTTCCCTTGTATATCACTGGCCACTGTGGTGAGATAAACACAAGCCTAAACCAGTCACAGAAAAAAGAAGTATTTAGCTTGGGCCAATCACGATTTACCTTTTAGATTAGGAGGGCCCAAAGCTCCTCTTATTTGTATGAAGACAAAAGAGGAAGAAAGGTTCAATTTAGAGCATATATCACATATCTATAGTATTTCATTCGTTCTCTTCTTTGCGACATTTTAGGGATCTCTAATAATTCCCTGGAATATTGTAAGAATTTAAAAATCAAATGACTGAACTATTATTTTTTTGCTAGTCCTGGGGTCTGGGCACTGTCCTTGGACACTTTTTGCTCAAAGCTAGGGTTCTGACACTTGAACTACAGCATCATTTTGGCTTTTTCAATGTATGTGGTACTGGGGAGTCGAACCCAGGGCTTTGTGCATGCAAGGCAAGCACTCCATCACTAGGCTACACTCCCAGCCCCTGAATTGTTTTTAAGTAAGAAAAAAAATGAATTAGCTAAAGAACAAATTTGAAAACACTTTACATTTTACACCAAAACAAACTCCAGATGGGTTTGAGTAAATGATAAACAAAACACCTCCTCAACAATTCTAGAGAAATTAGAATGTTGTAGTTCATATCAGAGTAGGAATGTGAACTCTAGCGATGCAATAACAGCAAACAGTGGAAGACATAACAGACCTCTTGGAATATTTGAATGTAAAAAGTTATGAACTTTGTATGATAAAAGTGAAAAACTAATATAAATGGCCTCCTGATTGGGAAACCATTTTTTTTGATGCCTTCCTTTGCTGCCCAGGCTATGATCTTGAGTTCCTGAGTGCTTGTGATTCCACCTTAGTTATAGGCATGTGTTACTATGTCTATCTTGGAAAAAATTTTTGGTCAAAGCTTATAGTGTTATTATTTCTTATCTATAATTATATAGTAGATTTATGAGAAAAGTCACTTTTAAACTAGGAAAACCATTAAATACAAGGTGGTTGTCCATGTGATATTTATTGACTACAAATATATACCCCTTTTTGAGAAGTAAATATAGATGAGTGTCATAAAGATGTCATACTCTTCCCCCTCTTCCCCCTGGAAATTCAAATGCAGAAAGTTCTAGCCAAATCAAGAGAAGCAAAAAGATGTATATTCAAAGATATGCACTGTAGTGAAAGTATTAGTACAATCCACAGCACTCCTGCCCCCCAAGCCCCCATTGAAATATTTAATATTATGGAAATAAAAAATTGTGGCATATCTACATGTTAAAATATGATTCAGCTATTAAAATATTTATTTTAGCCAGGCATTAGTAGTTCATGCCTGTAAGCCTAGATACTCAGGAGGCTTAGATCTGAGGATTGGCAGTCAGGGCAGGAAAGTGGGTGAGACTCTTATTTCCAGTTAAGTACCCACCCCTCCCCTCCAAGCCAGAAGTATAGTTGTGGCTTAAGTGATAGAGAACCAGCCTTGAGCAAAAAAGCTCAGGGATAGCACCCAGGCCCTGAGTTCAAGTCCTAGGGCTCCCCCCCATCCCCACATACAATTAATATTAAAGGTAAAGCAATAGGGAAATGATAACAGGAATTGGGATGGCACCTGTGATGTGATGACAATGACAAAATATTTTCATATAGAAGAGACAATGAAAAGATGGGAATCACATTAGGACAAAGGGCTATTGGTGATATCTTGTACAAAGGGTTTCTTTCATGTAGCTGAACTCATCTATTCCATGTCTCCAATTATCCTCAAGCTTAGCACCTTCCAACAATAAATGTTTCTTCACAACTCCTGTGCATTAGGAATTTGGAAGTTCAACTGGAATGGTTTTGGCTCAGGTTCATGGGATTGCAGTCAATGAATTGTAATCATGTGAGACTTGGCTGATGTTGGAGAATCTGCTGTAGATTTCACTTACATGGGTGTTGTTAGTTTCCATGTCTTTCCAGTAAGTACATTCTGAAGCAAAAAAAAATACATGATCCTGGGCCGGGAGTTTGGCCTAGTGGTAGAGTGCTTGCCTAGCATGCACGAAGACCTAGGTTCGATTCCTCGGTACCACATACGTAGCAAAAAGCCAGAAGTGGTGCTGTGTGGCTCAAGAGGTAGAGCCCTAGCCTTGAGAAAATCCAGGGACAGTGCTCAGGCCCTGAGCCCAAGCCCAGGACTGGCAAAAAAAAAATACATGATCTACTTCATGGGTATGAGCTCTGAACCTTTAGTTGGGCATTTTTTTTTAACAAGAGAGGAAAGAATCTATAGTGACCAAATTAAAATGCCAAAGCAGACAGACTGTTCTCCCAGGTGAAGGCAATTATTCCTGTCATCGTGGTGGCCAGAGCCACTGATTTTTGTTTCTCACCTAGGTCCAGAGGACCATGTGGAAGGATGGCATCTTGGTGGCAGATGGCAAAGAACTTTCTTTGTAACAACTGCACAGGTGAGCATAACATTTTCTCAGCCATCTCCGAGGGCCTCACCTGCTTGAAAGGTCTGGTTGTTAGGTTACATTTCATCTGAATTAACAATTACCTTTGAGTCACTGAAACATGTTTGAAACTCAATTTCAGAAAACATCACGAATATGAACTATGGTCTGTAGTCTATAAATACTAACCACATATGGAAAAATAGGAAGCAAATACCAGTTAATGCTAGAGGTCTGGTTAGAGATAATCAGAGCAATTCTACTTGAGTTTGGAAAATATTTTCTTTAGTTAATATCTAGTTTTCAGTTTTCCTTTGGGGGCAAGGTGAGGACAAGTAAACTGTGTCACTATTTTGTAGTCTCTGTTCTTCTGTCCTACCCTAAATGTTTCTGGTTTCTCTATTAAAAAGCAAATGAGAAGTGTGGTGGTGATGGTGATGATGATGATGATGATGATGATGACGACGATGATGATGATGATGATAAAGCAAATGATGATCTACTGTGTCTGGAGAATTTCTATGCATTAAAAAAAGTTTTGTTTTCTGTAATGAGTGTTTTATGGTGAAGAGAGCATGGGCTTAGCCATGGTAAAGGTCTCAGTTTGATCCTTTGTTTTGTCACTTCATGTTTATCATACCAGATGCTGTGATAGAAGCCCAGGAAATAGGAATGGAGAACACATGAGTCACTTTCAAAGAGTTTGGTTCAGTGAGAAATATAGACAATAAAAAAGACAGGTTAACTCCAATGCGATAAGAAAACCCACATGGGTACTCATGAGATGTCTGAGTTAGGAAAGTTACCAAAGAAGTGTAAGCATCCAGTGAGCTGAAGGATAAAGGAAGAGCTTGGGACTACGAGCAGGCATTGCCATCTTGTAAATGATCTGATGGTGGTTCTGGATGTCTGAGTGGCAGATACGGTTGGCTTCATGACAGGAATCTGTTTCTTTCTGTTCTTTTTCACCCACTTTTCGTACAACTAATGATAGCCATTGGATGCAGCTCTGGAAAACGATATATTAGCATGGCTTATCGGATGGAATCTTTCCTCTTTCATGCTTTGAATTCTGATAGAATGCTTACAGGAGTAGCCATTATTTTGTGACTAATGAAATAATATACACTCTACAAAGGGGAAAAATAGAAGCCCGGGTCCAGGATGACATCATAGAGCTACTGTAGCAGCTCTGTATTCTCTACCCAAAGACTTCTCAGGGAAAATGAACAGATAAACAAACTGGCAGACAGTTTATGTCGTTATACATGACAATTCTAATGGGTGGAGAATGGAGCATTAGATTGGAGTTTATGCCAAGAAAACAAATGAAAATGGACTGTAGTCAGTAACAATACAACATACATTTGAAAATTACTAAGGAATAAATATTAAGTGTTCTCAGTACAAAAAGAGAAGAATGTGTAATATCGCATATATTAACTAGCTTGATTTAGCTATTCCTCAATGTATGTCAAAATATCATTTTGTACAATATATAAATTTTTTGTCAGGAATAAAAAGATTATAAAGAAAGAAAATTTAAGGCAGATGGAAATTGTTGGCTAGAAATGATTCCTCTAAGCCTGTTTCCTTATCTGTAAAGCATAAATGCTAATGTCTGCCATATGACTTGTGATGATTAGATGAGATACTGTATGCAAAATGTTGGCTTTGATGGCATTGAATCTAAAGCTGTTTTTTTACAATGATTATAATGATGAAGAAATGATTTAATTATCTACAATTTTGAATTAGGCAACCTATTTTACAATTTCTTTTTTCCACATATTAAAAATATTATTGTAAAGGTGATGTACAGAGGTGATGTACATGTCAGGTAATGTGTACATGTTTTCTTTGAACAGTGTTACCTCTTGTCATCTTGCTCTCTCCCAGTTTTTCCCTCATGTCCCCACCCCCACCACAAGTTAGATAGTTCATTTCGAACCTAGTGTCTAATGAGAATCACTGCTGCATGTATTCACCCTTTTCCCACCTTATTTGTGCTCTCCCTTACTACGCCCCAAAGGGTAAACTTACATGTATGACAAAAGGTACAGAAAGCAAAACCAGCAATAAAGGGGGAAAAAAACCCTTTCATTGGCATTTCTCTCTCTCTCTCTCTCTTTTTTTTTTTGTGGGTCATGGGGCTTGAACTCTGCCTGGGCGCTGTCCCTGGGTAGCTCAAGGCCATCACCCTACCCTTTACCCAAGCCTCACTTCCTGTTTTCTAGAGGTTAATTGGAGATAAGTGTCTCGGGTCCTTTTGTTCCCAGGCTGGTTTTGCACCTGGATCCTCAGATCTCAGCCTCCTGAATAGCTAGGATTACAGATGTGAGCCACAGCACCTGGCTCTTTTTTCTTTTTTTATTGCTTGTGGGCTTGAACTCTGGGCACTGTCCCTGAGCTCTTCACCTCAAGGTTAGCACTCTACATCTTTGAGCCATAGTGCCACTTCTGGATTTTTGGTGGTTAATTGGAGATAAGAGTCTCATGGGAGTTTTGTTCTCAGAACCCCAGTCCTCAGGTTTCAGCCTCCTAAGTAGTTAGGATTACAACACCTGGCTTGTTGGCATTTCTTGGAGTTCATTTAAATAAATATTATTTCCTATGATCATATGCACATAGCTATTGTGCCTTTGTGATCCTTTCCTAAGAATATCCACCTTTGGTCTCACTGTGTGAATGTCTAGAGTCCTGTATAATTTATCATGTCCAAGTGTATTTTTTTGTTCTTTACCATCCAATGTGTTTACTTGTAGATTTATAGGCACAGTCTAGTTACAACAAACAAGGGAGACCATGCAATCTGTTTCTTTGGCTTATTTCATTTAATATAATTTGTTCTAAGTCTTTCTATTTCCTTACAAATGGGGCAATATCATTCTTTCTAATGGAAGCATAGAATTCCATTGTGTATATACTACATTTTTTTTGGCAGTCCTGGGCTTGAACTCAGGATCTGAGCACTGTTCTTTGGCTTTCTCAAGGCTCAAGCTCTGCCACTTGAGCTACAGAGCCACTTCTAGCTTTTTCTATGTATGTGGTACTGAGGAATTAAACCCGGTCTTTGGGTTCGAGGCAAGCACTCTACCACTAGGCCAAACTCCGAGCCCTATACCACATTTTCTTGATCCATTCATCGACTGAGGGACATCTGGGTTGATTTATTTATGCTCAAAGATGTTGAGGTTTTCTTCATGTGTATCTTGGCCTTTCTTACTTTTCTCTAAGCCTCCATTTATTAATTGAGTTGTTGTTTGTTTGGGGATTTATTTTTTGGGGGTTATTTTTTTTTAGTATATTTTAGGTAGGAGGCCCTTGTCTGATGCATAGCTGGTAAAAGAAGTGAAAAAGAAGCTTTCAGTATTTATACTCTAACCAAGTTGCGTGCAAGTGAAGGAGAATGTGAATTCAGGGTTTTGATTGTCTGATTGTTGTTAGGTTTTTTTATTCAATTAATAGGAACATTATGAAACGTGAAACTTAAACGTCACTTTTGGCTGCAGGTAATATCAAATGGAAATGAAATTGGAGCAGAGTTTTTCCTTTCTTTGATATGCTTATAGGTTTAAGAGGTTTTAATTTATTTCCTGGAAAATCATTGAGACAACATATTTTAAGTGATTAGAGCCAGTCGTTCTTTGTATATTGATTCAGCTTTATTTTAGATAACGTAGACAAAGAGTGAGCCATCCTAGCTTCAGATGGTTAAAAGTAAGCATTTTATTTATTTATTCTATTTATTTATTTCTATCTATTGCTAGCCTGATGCAATCCCATTTATCCCGTCTTTCTTTGATTGGCTGTGATTCTGGATCCTTACTCGGGAAGTTTCCACCCATGCATAGGAGCCCTAGTATTTCCCTACTTCTATTCCTGGAATATTCTCATGGTCTCTAGCCTTACATTGAGGTCTACTTCTTTTTTTTTTTTTTTTTTTTTGCCAGTCCTGGGCTTGAGCTCAGGGCCTAAGCACTGTCCTTGGGCTTTCTCAAGGCTAGAGCTCTACCACTTGAGCCTCAACACCACTTCCGGTGTTTTTTCCATGTATGTGGTATCAAAGAATCGAACCTGGGTCCTTGTGCATGCTAGGCAAGCACTTTACCACTAGGCCAAACTCCTGGCCCTGAGGTCTACCTCTTAAAGGTTTCACTATTCCCATATTATGATTCTGTTGATCAAATCTTTAATACATGGGTCTTCAAGGGTAATTCAAGATTCAAATGATATCACATGGTAACCCTCAATACACACATGTCTGGACAAGTTGGCAGTCACGGTTGATTTAAATCAGGTAAATTCAGCCCCCCATGGATGGATCATGCCTTCACCCCAGCTAAACTTAAGGTACTACTTGCAAAAAGGAGGAGGAAAATATATATCATTAGGATAACTAACCATGCATATCCCATAGTTCATTTTCTGTCATTTTTCTCTTTTTTTTGTTACTTGGACCCACTCGAATTATGTGAATCAGGCTGCTTTCTGAAAGCTTACCAGGACCATTATTTTTAACTGGTATACACACATGCATGTGCGTACACACACACACACATACACACACACATTCACACACACACACACACACACAGCATATATTTGGGATTGATAATAGAGGCACTTTTGGGGTTTTGGTAATAAATGATTAGTTGAGCCAAGGATGTGCTTTTTGTGTTTAAAATGAAAAGCAAAAGGGGTCTCTGAATTAAACATTATAGATTTATCAAGAGTGGAGGTTGGAGTTATGGAGGGGAGAAGAGGGCCAGATAGGGAGGGGAAACTTCCTCAAGATACTCTTTGAAGGAGCTTCCCTTCTTTGAATGAATACATTTCTTTTTGTTACCCTTCTTTAAAAAATTATTCTTATTCTTAAGGTGTTGTGTAGAGGAGCTACCATTTATCCTTTTTTATTATACTAATACATTATGTAATAAATTATGTGTATTACACTAATACGTATACTAATTATTCAAAGAGGTTTGTTGTATTATTTTCATATATGAATATAGTATTCCTGGATCATATTCTCCCCCTCTGTATTCTTTCTTACAATTTGTTGATCTCAACCTTCGTCATATTGATTTCTCTCTTTTTGAGGGCAGCCATGTTGAATTCAACCAAAGGCATTTGATGTAACAAATCTTTCCTTTATTGTTCTATCTGGAGGATAAAGCATTTTGTTGGCCCTAAATGGAAGTTTGCAATTATATTCCAAGTGTTAAAGTGGCCACATCAATGATACTGTCCTGAGTGGAGGAGAGACAGTTTGATTGTGTTGTTCTCTTCAGTCAGTTCTGGGGCCATTGGTTAAGGATTAGTGGCACACATCAGAAGACTAGGGCAGAAGCATCTAAATTAAAATCTATGGTGAGCTGTCAGCCTTGTACTAAATGACAAAGACCCTCACTCTAGTCTTAAAATAGAAATACGAGAAGGATTTGGAAGAATTCCCCAGGTGATAGGCCAGTATATTTAAAAGCTCAGAACAAGTGCTAGGAATATAGTTCAGTGCACTTAAAGGCTGTCCTGACAGGAGCAAGGGGCGTGGCTGATCCCCACCAGGGAAAAGAGACGTGAAGAGAAGCTTTCAGTATTGATACTTTAGCCAAGTTTCATGCAAGTGAGGGAGAATGCAAATTCAGGGTTTTTAGAACAAAAGCTTTGATTGTTGTTAAGTCTTTTATTCAATTAATAGGGACATTATGAAACATGAAACTTAAACATCACTTTTGGCTGCAGGTAATTTTAAATGGAAATGAAATTGGAGCAGATTCTTTCTTTCTTTGATATACTTACAAGTTTAAGAGGCTTTAATTTACTTCCTGGAAAATAATTGAGACAACATATTTTAAGTAATTAGAGCCAATAGTTCTTTCTGTCCTGATTCAGCTTGATTGTTAGATGATGTAGGCAAGAGAGAGCCATATGGTTTAAAGATGGTGGACAGAGTGTGGCTCTTTTTTTTTTTTTTCTAAGTAAATGGAGAATCTCTAATTAGAGAAAGATGGTTCACTTCTGAATTGCTGGCACCCAGGATATGATCTTACTCATGCTAGAACATGTAAGTATATAGTATCAGTAAGTCTAGGGTTCTCCTTACATTAAAAAATAATTTAAAACCTTGCTGGGTGTGGTGGCTCACGCCCATAATCCTAGCTACTCAGGAGGCTGAGATCTGAGGATCAAGGTTCAAAGCCAGCCCCAGCACTAAAGTTGGTGAGATTTTATCTCCAATTAACCACTAGAAAATGGGATGTGGGGCTGTGGCTCAAGGGGTAGGGTGGTAGCCTTGAGCTGAAGAACTCAGGGACAGTGCCCAGGCCCAGAGTTCAAGTCCCATGACCCCCCCCCCCCCCCCCGCACACAAAAAAATTAAAAACCTTGAAATCATTTTGGAACAGGAAAGTTCTAAGGGTGTTTGGGAACATCTCACATAGCTTCCTCAGCTCCACTTAATGTCCATCCGACAGTCCCAAGTTAAAAATGGGACGTGTGAGCTGAACTCCAGGCTTCATTCAAATTTCTTCATTTTTTTCCCTAAGGACGTTTGGTCAGCCACTGTGTCTCTGCTAGGATTCCACGAGCAGCATTTCCCCAGCACTTGGCCCTCATCAGCTCTGTGCTATGTCTAGTTCTCAGGCAGTTTTTGTGTTCCATGGCCTTTACCATTTTGAGGAGTAGAGTGTTTAAGGAGCAGCAAGTCAAGAGTTCTGCTGACCCTGCTCACTTAGGCTGGTGTTTCCCTCACAGTGAGTCTGTGTGAACTCCATTGGGAGAATGATCAACGAAAGGCAGTGCAGTTTAATCCTATCCTCCTAGGGAAACCTAGTGCTGACATGACCTAGCACTCATATCAGCCCCAGAGAGAGCTTTCCAAGACACCTGAGCTCAGAGAAGGACCTTCTGACATGCTTCTACCTGCTCTGTTGTTACTTCTCCAGAGCTCTGGTCACAACTGGGGATTCCTGTTGTCCTGTTTGTTTCTCGAACTAGATGGTAAGCTCTCTGAGGGAAGGACCATGTTTATTTTTCTCACGCTTCTGTCCGTAGCACCTAGCCAGTGCCCAACACTCAATAACGCTAAATGAATGAAGAATGCACTATGATTTTCTTAGTAAAACATTATTACAAAGGTTTATGATATTTTGTCATCTGGGGTAAATTTGAGAATCTCATGTTACCATTTTTTACTTCATAGTTCTTATCCATAGCATTGAAATAACTAAAATGCAACATGAAAACACAAAGGCCAGTGAAAAACACAATGCCAGTGGCACACGCCTAAAATCCTAGCTACTCAGAAGGCTGAGATCTGAGGATCATGGCTTGAAGCCAGCCATGGGCAGGAAAGTTAATGAGACTCTTAGGTCCAATAAACTACTCAGAAAAAGCAGAAAGTGGTGCTGAATCTCAAGAAGGGAGTTAGCCTTGAGCACAGAGAGGTTCAGGGATAGTGCAGGCCCTGAGTTCAAGCACGAGGACTGACAAAAAGAGAAAACTCCTGGAGTCGGTGACTGTCAACTCCTCCCCCTCAGTATTCACCTCTCTACCTTGTGTCAACCTTGGAATGACAGAAGAGCAGAATCTTTCTGTGGAGGAGGCCTGATGAGCTGATCTAGTTCTCCATAGACTTTTATTATTATTATTTTTATTGTAATTAATAGAAGGGTTATAGTTATGTTCACCAGACAGAAGGTGCATTACTTCACACATTGATACCCCTTCTCATGCTTTTGTCCCCATTTCTCTCCCCTATCCCCTCCCTTCATCTTATTTTTCCCCTTCCCTTTCCTATTTCAAATAAACAAACATATATGCAATATACCAGAGGTAAGATACAGTAACAATATGAGAATAACCAAGAGACAACAATAGAGATGAGAAATAACATAGTACATTAAGAACAACAATCACACATTGTATGGCTCTTGTTTCCATATCTTAGAGGTCCTTTCATTTAGCCTCATCTTATATGGCTTTATGTATCTAGGTTTTGAGCTATTGTAATCCTCTGCTAGGAAAGCCCAAGGTTTATACTAATTATGACAAATGAGGGAAACCATTGAGCCTATGTTCCTTTGGGTCTGGCTTAATTCACTTAATTCTCCATGGCTTTCGTGTTCCTGGCTCAGCTTCCTTGTAATTCCTGGTGGGGTGAAGGGCACCATCTTAGCCTGCCCCTGGGCTGGATCTAGCCAGCTTTCAGAGGCAAGAGTGCCTGGGGTTTTGTGGGGGAAGTTGTCATTTTTAAACTTTCTCCACTTGATTATCTCACTTCTACTCTATGTGATTTCCTGAAATGAGCTTTTGTAAGTGTGGTTTCCAGAATCATTTTCAGGTGACCTTTGCGTGGGTCACAGGAAGCCGTCAGCAGCAATATGGTTGCTTCTGTCACAGAATTGCAGATCCCAGGTGAAGAAGCCACAGTGCTTCCTATGAGGGGATTCATCCATGATTCGAGAGGGAATGTGTGAATGCTGGATAGGGCTGGTCACATCTGTCCTTTGTGTTTTATAGTGTTGCTGCTCTGCCTGGTGCGGCCACCAGTAAGACTGTCGGGGGTTTTTAGCACTCCTTGCCTCCTGACCCGCAGGAAGGGCAAGGAGAACATGCTCCAACTAAGACGAGACCGAGAAAGGTTAGGGCCGACTGGCCGCCTTCACCCAGCCCTCTCTGTCCAGAGGGAAGACACAGACGCGCCAGGGAGAATGTCACAGCAGAAACTCGTTTATTGGGAAAGTACAAGGGGCTAAAGTAAGATGCAGGAGTGGAGTCTACCAGCATAAAGGTGGCCAGGACAGGGGGAGGTAGGTGCGGTCAGAGAGGGCGGCTGGGCCAATCTCCCTTAGCTCCCTGAGTAGTTAGGCTTACAGGCACTAGTCACTAGAACTTGGCTTCAAGTTTAGCCTTTTAAGTCCATAGGAGTCTTGGAATGCTTATGCTGCACTTCCTGTAATGAGATGCAAATACATCCTTTTGTGTTTGGGCCACCACAAAGTCTATGTGTGTGTGCCACATGTTTGTGACTTTCTCCTTGCTGAAATAGGATCCTGGAGAGGGAATGGAGCCCTGTCACAGTCATGCCTGAACTGTACTGAGGGTCGTTGTGCAAGCCCTCCTCTGGCTGCATGCTTTGTGCTAATTCTGATTTGATTTGCTTGTGTGGTTTGATCAGAGTCCCCCTGTCCTCCCTTAGGGTCCAAGTGCAATCTGATCTCTATTAAATGGAGTGTGTGTGTGTGTGTGTGTGTTGATTCATGTCTGTGGGTAAGTTGGGGACGGTCTGTCTCCCTGAGACTTTTGCCTAGTCTGGATGCAGTAAGGAGTGGTACTCTCCAGGGAACATGTCCTGCCCAGCTGGCAGCACACCTGTCAAGTTGAGAGAACTGTGCATTGTATAGGGGGGATGGTGCTGGGTTTAGCAGGGAGGGTGCTGGGTTTAGCACATCACACACCCTGCCTTGATGCTGGGAGGTGTCCTTTCTTCCACAGACAACTGTGATTGTCTACTCATGGATGTTCTTGTCATTGATTTTCTGCTTCCTAACTTATCTTCCCCCCATTGTAATTAAGGGGTCTCTTTTTTTAAGGACTTTGGTAGAGGGAGAACTCCTATTCGCAGGTATGAATCTGCTTACCTAATAAAAATGCAGGACCATAGCTGGGCACCAATGATTCACACCTATAGTTCTATCTCCTCAGGAGTCTGAGATCTGAGAATCCTGGTTTGAGGCCAACCTGGGCAGACAAGACCAAGAGACTCCTATCCTATCTTTAATTAATTGTGAAAATGAAAGAAATGGAGATGGGACTCAAGTGATAGAGTACCAGCCTTGAGCAAAAAAGCAAAGCAAAATCACAAGACCCTGAGTTCAAGTCTCAGTACCAGCACGCACGTGTGCACACACACACACACACACATACACACACACACACACACAAATGTAGGACTATGTCCATAAATATATGCCCTATGTCCCATCTCAGCTGGTAAACTGAGTCAGAGCCTCTCTTTCACTCCCAGGTATGTCCAATTTATGCTTCCTTTTTCTCAGAAACATTCTGTAGTACTGTCAGGACCTCTTGTCACCTCCCCAGTTGGCAGAGGCATTCATCAGAAACCCTTGCACTTTAGCCCAATTTAATAAAAATGGGATGATAGGAACAAGCCTGACCCCTAGTCAAGAAATGGTCATACTTTCATTTTTCTCTTGTCCTACAGCAGATTATATCCCCAAAGAATACCACAGGGCAGAGAATCTAAGACAGGATTAGGATGTCTTGAATCCTCTAGTCAAACACCATTTAATACTCTGAAAGCCTTAAAACTTATTAAGAAAAAAAAAATCTCATCTTGTCATCACTTCAATTCTCTCTTTAGAACAGGGGCTACATATCCTGGCATTTAACCTTTGCAATCCAGGCAGGTAATAGAATAAGTAAAGCAGGTGAGAGTAATCACATGCCTTTTCATTGTCTTTGCCTATCCCCCTGTGTAGAGAAATGGTTATAAAGAAACACTTCCCAATATGACTCTGCAAACAACATCAAACCAGATCATGTATGGGCTATAAGCCAAATATTATAGGGAATGATAGGGACTGTGACAAGTTGGAAAATACATGTATTCTTTGGGAAAGCCAGCTGCCACTCAGATCCCTCTAAGTCCATGTAGGAGTATAGGATTTAGTTGGATGTTAAAAGGAGTTCATATTTTTTTGGCAGAGAAGGAGCAAATTATTGAGATTTAAATATTAGCCCAATATTTAAAACATACAAACAACTTGATGTGGATCCATTACACATGTTCAGGATCATATAAATATGACTCCTGGCTTAGAAGATAAAGCTTGAGTTGCTCAGCTTGACATATGTGTATTTACAACTCCACTTGCTCTACCTCTTGCTCCATTTTCTAGTTCCTTTCCAACACTACAGCTACTTGGTGTTAAGCTTCACGCTTAGAGTTTTTCTCTTTTGTGACTCCATAGTCTTGTACAGGTTGCTTCTTGCTATGTCCTTTCCTGGTTGATTAGTTGTGTAACGGTTTATTCTCTTTAGAGTACTAGAGCTTGAACTGAAGGCTTCATGCTTTCCAGGTAAATACTCTTGCACTTGAATCATGCCTCAGATGCCTTATTTGTTCATTGCTGGGTCAGCCTGGCCTTTGATTCTCCTTCTTTCTCATTGTGTATAGTAAGTGCCTTCATATTCAGCTTCTATTGGCTGAGATGGGCCCATGAAAACTTTTGCCTTGGATGACCATGACCTTTGACCCACTTGAGCTTTGCCTTCCGAATGGTTAGGATTAGAGATGTGAGCCACCACACCAGGCATTAATAGTTCATTCTTAAAATTCCAGGCTACAAGGGCTGAGGGTGTAGTTCAGTGGTCCAGCTCTGTGAAAACTACAGCCAAAATCCATTCCACAGTCATCTCCTATTTTAAGATGTTCACAATTTTCCTGCTGCCTCCTTACCAGGCAGAAATGTGGTGTCTCATTTTTTTTCCTGCTCATTTGGAGCAAAAGGTACAATTTTCCTACCAAACTCACCTGAATTTTTTGTAATTCCTGGTTGCATCCCTATCGCCTCAGCTCATCACTGGGGCTGTGTCCATGTCTTACGGCAATGTTTGGTCTGGGATTCAGCTTCATAAACTATTGTCTACATAAAAATCACTATGTTTCTGTCATACACTGAGGATGTCATTTTTTTTGCCAGTCCTGGGGCTTGAACTAAGGGCCTGAGAACTGTCCTTGGGCTTTTTTCCTTGAGGCTAGGGCTCTGCCATTTGAACCATAGCACCATTTCCAACTTTTCTACATCTTTGGTACCAAGGAATTGAGCCTGGCTCTTTGTGCATGCCAGGCAAGCACTCTACCACTAGGTCAAACTCCTGGCTCCAGATGTCATTTTTTTCCCCCAAGATCCCTTCATAGTTGGCTTCATTGAAATATTTGTGTAAGGGTGACATCATTCGTAATTTCAGCAATGTATATTTTGAATGGCCTAAACCATAACTACCTAGTCTCTGGCATACTTATACATTGCTGACCTCCTAACCAGTATCATTCTTTCCCAAAGAAAGACATCCCAAGTGACATTCTTCCTCCTTAGCGAACACATTAACATTTAATGCACTAGCTTCATGTGTTGTTAAGGGCTTCTCTAATCAGGCAGGGGTAAGATCGGGAGGGAGGATATGGGACTTACCTTTTGCCACTCTTTTTTCCAGTGCAATGTCAGGATTAATAGAGACATTAAAACAAGGATGAGAGCATACATCGAATCCATTGGCAAAGCAGTAAAGAATGGTATCTGTGCCATTCCATTTGTATTTCAGTTTATTCTTTTAAGTATACTTTCAACCCCTCCCTCTGGCCACCCTGCCACTTGATATTTTTCTCATTTGACAGCCTGGAGAAAGAGATCTTGTAAATGTCTCTCTTGGGGGGTTAGTTTTAAGGAAAAGGAAAGTGTGCGGAGTGCAATGTCTAAATTATAAATTTAGACAAGCCTGTAATTTAAATCAACCTCAAATAATAATAGGCTGAAAGCTTGTCAGGCTGAGCTGGGCCTGGCTTGTTTTACATAGATTACGATGATAGAACCACAAAGCCCAGCACTTTAAGTGCTTTTATCCGTTAGCTTCATCAAGTGATTGCAGGTTCAGAGGCATTAGTAACAACAAAGTTTGACACCTTGGGAAGGAGAAGTAGATCTTTCCCCTTGGGAAGAAAAAGGCCTTGATGAGTGGACTGTGGAGGATGGATGTGCACAGCCCAGAGAGCGGAGGTGAGAAGGATCCATGCCAGCATCTCTTTGAAGATGAGGCCGTTTATTTCCCTTCATTTTTCTTGGTTCATTCAGGGAACAGTAAAATCTCAGTGAGCTCGTTGCTATCACCTCAACATGAATATTCTTCAGAAAAGGGCTCTTGCCCTTTAAAAATAAAAAGCCCACTAAAGGAAACAAATAGGAAGAAATTACCTTCCTAACGAGTTTAGGAAAAGGAGAGATATGGAATTTTCCTTCATCTGAAGCCAGAAATTCCTTCTCTCATTCCAGTCATTTATTGTGGAAAAAGTTTGCATTCTTGGCTGATATTCAATTTAGAATTTCCTCTGGTTGGAAGTATTTATTAGTGTCTCTGGAATGAACAACATGGGAATCTCCTGTTAACACATAGTTCCTGAATACATGTTGTTGTATGGGATCTCAGTCATGAGAAACAGAGAAGCTACCTCTTGAGAGGTTGATTTGGGAGTCTTTATAGAAGGCATCTGCAGGTAGACTCCTGTCTCAAAGACCTGCAACCCTGAACAGAACTAGCATAAAGCTTTTAAATACAAAAACCACACGTTGGGGGTAGAGACTGAGCCTTGACATATGTGTTCTACATAGGCAGAGCACACTGGATGAGTGTGGGAATCTGTGAATAATAAACTGTGAGGTGTAATAAAGAAAACTGGAATGCTATACTCTGACTATCAGAAAGCTGGGAATGGCCCAAGAAAGATCAATGGTTCCTAGCCTCACATTGACCCAAGATGCCATCCTTCAGGCGAGTTAATTCACATCCAAACTTCCTTGGACCTTGGAGTTAGGTAGAGGCTCATACAAATTCTGGTTGTGTGCTGCTTATCTTTGCTTCCTCAGATACAATTGTTTCACATGCTGTTGTCTATAACTTCAGAGAGGTTACTACTTTACCTTTTGCACGTACTCCACTGTCTGATAATCAAAAAAGGGCCCTGTTAATGGACCTTGGGCACCTGTTGCTGGTGAGAGGGACAGGCCTCCTGTTGTACCCAAACCACTTTCACTATCCAGTCTAGTTTCCATTGCTGCCTTGCTCCTGGTTGTAGAGGGATAAGGGATAAGGGATTGGGTGCTTGCTGCAGTTTGCAACAGGTAAGGATACTTAATCTTAACAAAAGTGTTTTACATAAGCAAAACCAATTATCTAGGAGAATGCTAGGAACACTCAGGACCAGGAGAAGCAAGACTCTTCTAGAGCTTGGCAACTCAGGACATCTGCAATCCAAAGAATATCCTTTATCATCTCTAGAGTTCTTAGAAAGTCACCATCTTCTATTAATATTTATTAAGGTACCAAGATGGCATTACCTAGACCCAGTCTCCTTATTTCGTTGTGACTTTTTATGTAACAAAGCTATCTCCTCAGTTCTTTTCAGCAACTGCAGTTAAATAGGGATGTACTGACCACTGGTCTGCCAAGGCTGAATTTCTCATTCCAAATACTTCATAAATTTCCATTTTCTACAAAGAATTATTGATACTGTGTCAAAGGTTTTCTAAGATCCTTTAAACCTTTTTTTTTCTGGCAAGGATGACAGTGAGGTCAATATTATGTTATATCTTTGATTTTTTTCTGGTCTCACTATTATAGCCAAAGCTTACAAAGTTGCTAAGTTTTAGATTCCATTTGCACTTGACTTTGTACAATGTCAAAATACTCTATATTAAAAAGAAAAAAAAAACCTTTCACCATAATGGATAAGTCCAAAGTAGATAGATGATTACCCCCTAGTACACAATTGGTAAATAAGCCAGGAAACTCAAAATACTTAGACTGATTTTTTCCTAAGAAATCCATTCTATCTAGTCTTTTAATTTCTCCAGTGCTCAGAGAAATGTTGATATTTTCAAGAGATAAGCCCTCATGCTATTTTTCTTAGAGGAGTTTAAAAAAAGAAAGATTTGAGGCCAAATGTGTTCTGTGTTAAATAACTATTTCAAGCAGGACCTTTCATTTTCTTGTTTTTCATATTACAGAAATGATGATTCTTACTTGTGTAAGAGTCATCACAACATAACACAACATCAGAGCTGGCTCAGTAGAGTAGCTGTCTTTACCCCATGCCCGTGCCAGCCATTGAATGCCATCCAAGGGACTTTGGGGGGAACTCTAGATCCCCCCAAACAGAAACAAAGCAAAAGACTTGTCCAAGATTACATTAGTAACTAGCACTTAATTATAATGTCCTTTTTTCATATCTACCCCTTTTAAAGCAGTGATTTCACTGCTAAACTCAAATAGTATTATGACAAAATAATATTTCAGCTGTCTGATTTCACAAAGTAACCCAGGAATTGAATTCTTGCCTCAAGTGACAGAGCTGCTGTAGGAATGGCTGGATAGTCAACTCTTCTTTTGAAGCCTCGTCCTACCTTATTATTTTTTTTAAGCCGGGTCAATGACTCCCCTCTACAATGTTTGGCACTGAATTCTTAAAGTTGTCTTTGCCAATGACAACCAAAGTTATCTGTCAGAATGAAAGATAGTAAAGCAAATAAAATATTTTTATTATGCATTATCTTTACAGTGGGTCTGTTGAGTTGGGTGCTAGTGTCTCATGCCTGTTAACCACTTCAGAAGGCTGAGATTTTGAGGATCTTGGTTTTAAGATAGTCTGGACAGAAAAGTCCATGAGACTCCATCTTCAATTAAACAATAAAAACAACAGACTTGAGGTATTACTCAAGTAGTATAGTATCAGCCCTCACAGTCAGAAAACCAAGACAGCGTGTGCAGCTCTGAAGTCAAGACATAGGAACAGCATACACATGAAAAGACCAAGGTAAAGCCCAGCAAAATAAGTACCAGGAAGTGGGTACTTGCAAGAGGGAAGTGGAGGGCCAAAAGAAGGGTAGAGGGATAAAGGAGGAATGCAGGCAAAAATTCATGGTGTACATCACAGAATTGAAAAATGTAAGTGAAACTTGTATAGCCATATCATAAATAAACCACAGACACCCAGACTTCTGTTGTTCAAATCCCTTGACTCACATGTAGCAGCTGCTATCACTACAACATGGTAAAATTTAGTTCCCAATATAGTAATTTAATTGTATTTTCATCAGAAATTGTAATCGCAATCCATAAAAAGCCCCTAAAAATTAATGTTCGTATTGGAAAAAGACAGATATGAGATGCATCTTTTTTTTTTTTGTCAAGAATGGACAGATGCTATTTTGATAAGCACAAGGGCCATCATTTCAAGTAACCAGCCACTTGAGCAAAGTGGGTTCAGATGGTATCCTTTAATTTGTTAACATAGATGAGCAGACTGCTGCTTAACCATTGTTTCTTCCCTTTGTATCTGCACTGCTTTTGTATTTATAGTCACCGAGGAATCAGATGTACCTCCGCTGCATTGCATTTTTGAAAGCCAGATGTGAAACCTCCTGGGTGCTGAGAGTGGAAGGAACTGCAGAGGTCCTCAATCAGTGGTCCTCTGAGAGCCAAGAGACTTAAGGAAATCCAGGAATACAAAGTGAGAAGTGTGAGCAAGCTCTAGCTAGGTTTGAGTCTAAAAGTCTCAGAATCTTAAAGGGAATCCTGAAGATGCCTGTGTATTCTACTTGGCAAATTTTAGCTGTACCATTTTAAAGAGAGCACTTTAAGAGACATAAAAAATGGTCTCAATTCCTACCCGGGCACGGTGGCTCATGCCTGTAATCCTAGCTACTCAGAAGGCTGAGATCTGAGGATCAAGGTTCAAAGCCAGCCCTGGCACAAAAGGACCCGAGACTCTTATCTCCATTTAAACCCTCAGGAAATGTGAAGTGGGACTTGGCTCAAGCTGAAGGGCTCAGGGACAATGCCCAGGATGAACTCAAGCCCCATGACCTCCCTCCCCCGCCAAAAGTGTTTCAATTCCTTATTTAATATTTGGCTATGACTGGGTGCCAGCCTGGGCAAGAAAGTCTGCGAGACTCTTATCCAATTAATTACCGAAAAAGCCAAAAGTGGAGCTGTGGTTCAAGTGGTAGAGTACTAACCTCAGACAAAAAAGAAGCTCAGGTACAATGCCTAGACCCAGACTTCAAGCCTCAGGACCAGCATTACATACATACATGAATGCATACATACTTTCATAAAATTGGTTATGTTTGTCACTGAATCCAAGGAGATGCTGGGGGTTCTGGGAAGTCTGGTTGGTTATTTTCTTTTCCTGTTTGTTCCATAAAGGCATTAGTTCATCTGTTTAGAAGTTTCATTTGGAACTTGCAGGTGTCTGTTGAAAACCAGACAGCAACTTAATCACAGCATATGCAGAAGTGCAGGCTTATGAACGGAAAATGAATATTTACAGGTGACCTGCTCCGTCGGTAGCAAGGCATAGAAGCAAATATTTACTCAAAACTATATAATTGCCAACCAAATTTTCGCTAAGTTCCAAAATGGAAAAAAACAAACCACCAAGCAATATTGGTGCGACTGACTAGCAGAGAAAGAGGGAGAACAGACAGGTTTGTCCCAGAGCAGTTCATTGCAAAATGTGTGGGAAGATTTTGGAAGCCCCGCTGAGCTCTCCTTGCTGCAACTCATAGACTAAGGCAAAAGGGGATAAGGGAAGACATAGGAGGTGACATTATGGTTGGGATTGTAGCTTAGTGGGATTGTAGCAGGAGGTGACATTAATTGAAAAAAAAATGGTCAAGACCCAGAGTCACCTATAATTTACTTGTATTTGTACAATGGAGTCATTGTGATGGTGATTAGCAACCCGTTTGGAAAATTTCATGTCGTTCTAATTTTTATTTTAAAACAATGTAAGGTAAAAGGACTCAGGAGGCTGAGAATGGGAGGATCAAGGTTTGATCCATTCTCAATCCATAGCTGGTTTTGTTGTTGTATGCCTGTCATCCTAGTCTTGTGAGAAGCTTGAGACTGGGTGACTGAACAAAAACAACCCCCCCCCCCGCAACCCCCCCAAAACAATAACAATGAAAATCAAGCAAACAAAAAACCCCAGTGAGATTCTGTTTCAGTGGAAGAAGCTAGGGTATAGTGTCCTGAGTCCACCATGTCACCTATGGAGTACAGGTGGATGCCTAGGTAAGAAGCAAGACTATCTCAGAAATAATCATCAAAAGGCTGAAAGGGCCGGGCTCCAGTGGCTCACATCTGCAATCCTAGCTACTCAGGAGGCTGAAATTTGAGGATCAAGGTTCAAAGCCAACCTGGGCATGAAAGTCCGTGAGGCTCTTATCTCTAATTAACCACCAGAAAACTGGAAGTGGTGCTGTGGCTCAAGTAGTAGAGCACTAGCCTTGAGCTGAAGAGTTCAGAGACAGTGACCAGGACCAGAGTTCAAGCCCCATGACTGACAAAAAAACCAAAAAAGGGCTGAAAGGCTTATTGGTAGAGTACCCTTTAGCACATGTGATGCCCTGCTTACTAACTCCAGTGCTGAAAGAAAAAAGAAAAAGAAAGTTTAAAAAGTGAACATTAGTTCAAGGAGAATAAAGAAATTGCAATTAAAAAATTGTGTGCTATTACCTATTTTTTAGTAATCAAAATAACAAAACTGAGTGCCAGTGACCCACACCTATCATCCTAAACTACTCGAGGCTGAGGAATGAGGATAACAGTTCAAAGTCTGCCTGACTGGATAAGTGGGACTGCATTAAACTGCGGAGCTTTTGTATGGCAAAGGACATAGCTAGTAAATTAATTAGGAAGCCTACAGAGTGGGAGAAGATCTTTACCAACCAAACAACAGACAAAGGCCTCATATCTAAACTATATCAACAACTCAAAAAAGTGAATCACTCCAAAACTAACCTCCAAAGTAACAACCATCCCATTAAAAAATGGGCCAAAGACTTAAAGAGAGTCTTCTCTGATGAAAAAACAAAAATGGCCTATAGACACATGAAGAAATGCTCAACATCCCTGGTCATAGAAGAAATGCAAATCAAAACAACTCTAAGATTCCACCTCACTCCAGTTAGAATGGCCAGGATCAGGAAAACTAATAATAACAGATGCTGGAGGGGATGTGGCCAGGAGGGATTACTACTACACTGTTGCTGGGAGTGCAAACTCGTTCAACCACTATGGAAAGCAGTGTGGCAGTGCCTCAAAAGGCTAAACATAGAACTCCCCTATGACCCAGCAATTCCACTACTTGGCATTTACCCAATCATCCAGAAACAAGGGCATACTAAATCCACTAGCACAACAATGTTCATTGCAGCACTATTCACCATAGCAAAGATATGGAACCAACCTAGATGTCCCTCAGTTGATGAGTGGATCAACAAGTTGTGGTATTTGCCGGCAGCAAACCAGGGTTCGCAGATTGGGATTCCTGGAGGAAATGTGATCTCCTGGAAAGCGGTGGTCTTGTCTAGATCCTGTGGAAAGTCCTGGCAATATGCCCAGCAGCAGATGGCCACATGTGCTACAGCCTTTCTGTAAATCTGCTTCACGTTTTTATCTACTGTGTATGTTCTCGTTTTTTCCTCCAAACACTTCCAGAAAAAAGGAGTGTGTAGGGGGTGCTTACTTCTTTGGTCCCACTCACCGCAGGACGCGACTCTGACGAGCGCAAGGAGGACCCCCCCCCCCAAAACAAGGTAGTGCATTTCCCCAGGGGGAAGGGGAATTTACACTGGAGCCGCTGGGAGCGGAGGAGATCTTCCGGCTACAGAAACCTGCAAAGAAAGACACTCAAAACAGAAAAAGAAACACAAAAGGAAACAAAATAGATCACCAGGCAATCTGGAGGGGCAGGGAGCCAGAGAGAGGGGTGGGGTGGGGGGAGACCTGGAGGACAGAAGCAGGCAGGTAGGGTCTGCGAAAGGCAGGGAGAAGATGGAGGGAAGGTAACAAGCAGAACAGATTGATGTCCTTCCAGAGCCCTGGGTAAAAAAAAAAAAAAAAAAAAAAAACCATTCTACCACCCAAGCCCACCTACCCTTGAGCAGCCCCCAAGGGAGTAAAAGGGGCAGGGAAACATGGGGAGAAGTTTGCGCAGTTGAGACGTGTCCATGGCGAATCCCCAGAGTGAATGAGCAGCCCCCTGCCCTGCCCCTGGGCCTTCCGCTACTCCCCAGAGCAGGCCTCTCCTCAGCAGTTAGTTACGGGATTCTCCCCCCTTCCACAGTATATCTTTTTTTTTAAAAAATATTTTTTTTTTCCATCAAGGTCATCTTCTGTTTTTCTTTTTTTTTTTAAATTCTTTTTTTTCCTTCTTCTTTTTTTTTTCCTCTCTCTCCTCCTAATACACACTTTTTTTTTTAGTAAGGGCAATACCATGATGTCGCTCTAGCCCGGCCCCTGTAGACGCGACCCTGGGGCCTGCTGTTAAAACCACTGTAGAATCGAGATCGGGAACTGTTGTAGTTGGTGGTCCGGGCACGGTAGCGGGCACGTGGGAAACCCCGGTCTGTTGTGCTGATGCCTGGCAAATATCATGTAGCCCTTTTACTAATTACAATAAAAAATGCAAAAAAAAACAAAAACAAAAACAAAAAAAAGAAAAAGTGAAAGGCTTGAAAGATGAAAAAAATTCCAAAAAAACCCCCAAAAAACAAAAAACAAAGTCTGTCTGATCAGAAAAGTCCAGGAGAATCTTTTTTATTTATTTATTTTTATTGTAATTAGTAAAAGGGTTACATGATATTTGCCAGATAGAAGGTGCATTAATTCACATACATTGATACCCTTTCACATGTCTTGGTACCCATTACCCTCTCCCCCTCACCCTCCACCCTTCTTGGTTTTCCCCCTTCCCTATCAAATTTCAAATAACCAAATACAAATAAATTCAATATATCAGATAACAAAGTGAGATACTATACCAATATGAGATAACCAAGGGACAGCAAAGGAGATGAGAGACAACATAGTACATTAAGGCCAACAATCATTCATTGTATGGCTTTTGTTTCAATATCCTGGAGGTCCTTTCAATTAGCTTCATACTATATGGCCTTATGTATCAAGATTTTGTTCTATTGCAGATCTCTGCTAGTAGAGCCCAAGGTTTCTACTGATTATGACAAATGAGGGAAACCATTGAGCCTAAGTTCCTTTGAGTCTGGCTTACTTCACTTAATATGATTTTTTCTAAGTCTTTCCATTTCCTAACAAATGGGGCGATGTCATTCTTTCTGACAGCAGCATAGAATTCCATTGTGTACAAATACCACAACTTGTTGATCCACTCATCAACTGAGGGACATCTAGGTTGGTTCCATATCTTTGCTATGGTGAATAGTGCTGCAATGAACATTGTTGTGCTAGTGGATTTAGTATGCCCTTGTTTCTGGATGGTTGGGTAACTGCCAAGTAGTGGAATTGCTGGGTCATAGGGGAGTTCTATGTTTAGCCTTTTGAGGCACTGCCACACTGCTTTCCATAGTGGTTGAACGAGTTTGCACTCCCAGCAACAGTGTAGTAGTGATCCCTCCTGGCCACATCCCCTCCAGCATCTGTTATTATTAGTTTTCCTGATCCTGGCCATTCTAACTGGAGTGAGGTGGAATCTTAGAGTTGTTTTGATTTGCATTTCTTCTATGACCAGGGATGTTGAGCATTTCTTCATGTGTCTATAGGCCATTTTTGTTTTTTCATCAGAGAAGACTCTCTTTAAGTCTTTGGCCCATTTTTTAATGGGATGGTTGTTACTTTGGAGGTTAGTTTTGGAGTGATTCACTTTTTTGAGTTGTTGATATAGTTTAGATATGAGGCCTTTGTCTGTTGTTTGGTTGGTAAAGATCTTCTCCCACTCTGTAGGCTTCCTAATTAATTTACTAGCTATGTCCTTTGCCATACAAAAGCTCCGCAGTTTAATGCAGTCCCACTTATCCAGCCTTTCTCTGATTTATTGTGATTCTTGGTCCTTATTAAGAAAGTTTCTATCCAGGAGAATCTTATCTCCAATTAACCACCCAAAAGTTGGAAGTGGAGCTGTATTTCAAGTGGTAGAATGCTAGCCTTGAACAACAAAGCCCAGGAACAGTGTTGAGTTCAATAAAAGCATATGGAAAGCAACCATGATTCACAAAATGAAAATGGAAAATCAAGATTGATACTGAAGACTTCTTCTGTAGGAGAAGCTCAAATCCTTTCTTTCCCTCTGGTTGAGAGTCATATGACAAGGTTTGGTTTGGGCACTCAGAGCACAAGTACCATTTATTAGGGATATGAGCCACTTGAAATCCAGATCACCCAGTGCTCATCATGAGTTTAGCCATTGTTTCTAAATAGTAATATGGGCCAGAGAGGTTCAGTCATTGGTGGTCTTGTGTCTCACAATTGTGGAGGGTGGGTGTGATGTTCAATTCACACCCTCTGAAGTATGTATTTTCCCCTACCAAAGACGTTTCAATAACACCTCTATTTCTCATCACTCTATAAGCGGTGCTCTCTATTTTGAAGAACCCATTCCTCTTAAAAACAGAATTGTTGATTTCCTGCCCCCTGGAGGGCAGGAAAAATCAATTCATGCATTTTTTTATTGTAAAAGGATGACTAGGCATTCAATAAAAGATACATAACCAAAGCATTTCAAATTAGCCCAATATTCCACATGAAGTATATTGTAAAAGTTCAGAGTGCTATAGAGTTTCATTCTCAAAAAATGTTTCATTCTCTATTTTATTTTCAGTTGAGGTACTACTTCTCTATAAAGTGCAGCACGTCAAGTGCACATCTCTGGTTCCTTAATTTTGATTCAGATGGAAGCTACCAGGCATTATTGTGCCCTTTGGGCAGTGTTGTCCAGAGACAACTACTATCTTGACTTCTCTTGCTATACATTTGCCTTCTTAAATTTCATAAAAGCACAATGCTGTAGTATATCTTCCTTTGATTGGAGGAAGCACCACCACCACCTCCTCCTCCTCCTCCTCTTCCTCCTCCTCCTCCTCCTCCTTCTCCTTCTTCTTCTCCTCCTTCTCCTTGCTCTTCCTCTTCCTCTTCTTCTTCTTCGACTTGAACTCAGGTCTTGGGCACTGTCCTTGGACACTTTTTGCTCAAGGCTATCATCCTGCCACTTGAGCCACAGCACCACTTTTGGCTTTTCTGACTATGTGGTACCAAGGAATCAAACCTAGGGCTTCATGCATGCTAGGCAAGCACTCTACTGCTAGGCTACGCTCCCAGTGCTTGGCTTCTTTTGCTCCACAGTATCTTGAGGCTCATCTGTGTTTTTGCAAATATTAATGGTTCATTCATTTTTATTGTGGTGTAGAAGTCAATGGTTTACTGTACCACAAATTATTTCTGCATCCCACCATTGAACATTTTTATTTGCAGTTGGTAAAGATATTAAAGATACACGGAGCATCCTGTTAAGGCTCTTCAGTCAACACATGCACTCATTTATTTGAGTATATACACGCACACGTAGGAGTGTATATGTATGTGTGTGTAATATATGTATATATAAATGTATATGTATTTGCTTGTCCTGGTGCTTGAGCTCAGGGTCTAGGCACTGTCCGTGAGCTTCTTTTGCTCTAAACTAGGGCTCTACCACTTGAGCCACAGTACCACCTCTGGTCTTTCCTGTATAGGTGGTACTGAGGAATTGAACCCAGGACTTCATGCATGTTAGGTAAACACTGTACCACATTCCCAGCCCTATATGTATATGTATTTTAAGTTATATTTTTATTATCTTTTAAAATTATATTTGTTTGGGGGCTGAGAGTTTGGCCTAGTGCAGGAAGACCGGGGTTCGATTTCTTGGTACCACATATATAGGAAAGCTGGAAGTGGTGCTGTGGTTCAAGCCATAGAGCACTAGCCTTGAGGAAAGCCTAAGGACAGTGCACAGGCCCCGAGTTCAGTTTCCAGGACTGGTAAAAAATTATATCTGTATTATCTTTAAGTGGTTGTACGGGGAGGTTACAATTCAACATAAGAGTATAATCCTTCTTGATCATTATTCTCCATTCCTTCCAACCCAGTCCCTCTCCTAAATTTCCCTAATTTCAAAGGACATACATTGAAAATCATAACTATTTATCCGCTCCTTCCTCTCTTCATTTGTGTACTCCTATCCCCTTGACTCCCCCCACCTGCTTCCTGGTATTCATTTCATTAGACTGAAAGTTGTTTGGAGTTACATTATTGGAATTCTTTCTGCATGTATAATTCCTTGTGTACATATGCATATGTACATATGTTTTTTATTGTAAAATTTATTTTACTTTATTCTTTTTTTGATATTTTTTATTGTAATTAATAGAAGGGTTACATGATATTTGCCAGATAGAAGGTGCATTAATTCACATACATTGATACCCTTTCACATGTCTTGGTCCCCATTACCCTCCCCCCAACCCCCCAATCTTATTTTCCCCCTTCCCTATCCAATTACAAATAACCAAATACAAATATATCCGATATATCAGGTAACAAAGTGAGATACTGTAACAATATGAGATAACCAAGGGACAGCAAAAGAGATGAGAGATAACATAGTACATTAAGGACAACAATCATTCATTGTATGGCTTTTGTTTCTATATCCTAAAGGGCCTTTCAATTAGTGTCATACTATATGGCCTTATGTATCAAGGTTTTGCTCTATTGCAAATTTCTGCTAGGAGAGCCCAAGGTTTCTACTGATTATGACAAATGAGGGAAACCATTGAGCCTAAGTTCCTTTGAGTCTGGCTTACTTCACTTAATATGATTTTTTCTAAGTCTTTCCATTTCCTAACAAATGGGGCAATGCCATTCTTTCTGACAGCAGCATAGAATTCCATTGTGTACAAATACCACATCTTGTTGATCCATTCATCAACTGAGGGACATCTAGGTTGGTTCCATATCTTTGCTATGGTAAATAGTGCTGCAATGAACATTGTTGTGCTGGTGGATTTAGTATGTCCTTGTTTCTGGATGATTGGATAAATGCCAAGTAGTGGAATTGCTGGGTCGTAGGGGAGCTTTATGTTTAGCCTTTTTTTTTTTGCCAGTCCTGGGCTTAAGCTCAGGGCCTGAGGACTGTCCTTGGATTTTTCTCAAGGCTAGAACTCTACCACTTGAGCCTCAGCACCACTTCTGGCTTTTTCTAAGTATGTGGTACCAAGGAATTGAACTCGGCTCTTCGTGCATGATAGGCAAGCTCTCTACCACTAGGCCAAACTCCTGGTCCTATGTTTAGCCTTTTGAGGAACTGCCATACTGCTTTCCATAGTGGTTGAATGAGTTTGCACTCCCACCAACAGTGTAGTAGTGATCCCTCCTGGCTACATCCCCTCCAGCATCTGTTGTTATTAGTTTTCCTGATCCTGGCCATTCTAACTGGAGTGAGGTGGAATCTTAGAGTTGTTTTGATTTGCATTTCTTTTATGATCAGGATGCTGAGCATTTCTTCATGTGTCTATAGGCCATTTTTGTTTCTTCTTCAGAGAAGACTCTCTTTAAGTCTTTGGCCCATTTTTTAATGGGATGTTTGTTACTTTGGAGGTTAGTTTTGGAGTGATTCAATTTTTTGAGCTATTGATATATTTTAGATATGAGGCCTTTGTCTGTTGTATGGTTGGTGAAGATCTTCTCCCACTCTGTAGGCTTCCTAATTAATTTACTAGCTATGTCCTTTGCCATACAAAAGCTCTGCAGTTTAATGCAGTCCCACTTATCCAGCCTTTCTCTGATTTGTTGTGATTCTTGGTCCTTATTAAGAAAGTTTCCACCTGTGCCAAGGAGGCCTAGTGTATCTCCTATTCCTTCTTGTAAAATTTTCAGTGTGTCAGCTTTTACCTCGAGGTCTTTGATCCATTTGGAGTTAATTCTAGTGCAGGGTGACAAAGAAGGATCCAACTTTAGTTTTCTGCAGGTGCTTAACCAGTTCTGCCAGCACAACTTGTTGAAGAGGCTGTCTTTCTTCCATTCTATTTTTTTGGCTCCCTTGTCAAATATTAGGTGGCCATAAATCTGTGGTTTAATATCGAGGTCCTCAGTTCCATTGGTCTTCAGGCCTGTTCTTGTGCCAGTACCAAGCTGTTTTGGTAATTATAGCTCTGTAATAGAGTCTAATGTTTGGAATTGAAATTCCTCCAGCGCTGTTCTTTCTGCTAAGAAGTGTTTTTGCTATACGGGGTCTTATATTATTTTACATGAAATTTTGGATTGCCTCTTCTATTTCTTTAAAGAATGACATTGGGATATTGATGGGTATTGCATTGGATTTGTAGATAGCCCTTGGCAAGATTGTCATTTTCACGATGTTGATTCTTCCAATCCAGGAGCATGGGAGGTTTTTCCATTTCCTCAGTTCTACTTTAATTTCTCTTCTCAGGGTTTTAAAGTTTTCATAAAAAAGATCCTTCACATTCTTAGTTAAGGTAATTCCTAGGTACTTTATTTTCTTTGAGGCTATTGTGAAAGGAGTTGCTTTCCTGATTGTTGCCTCATTCCTCTCACTGTTGGCGTAGAGGAAGGCAGTTGATTTTTGAGGGTTAATTTTATACCCTGCTACCCTTCGAAAGTTTTGAATCAGCTCAAGGAGCTTGAGAGTAGAGTCTATAGGATTCTTTAAATGCATATGTACATATGTTTACTTACATATTTATAAATTAGATCTAGTTTCCATGTATGAAAGAAAATGTGTGCCCTTTGTCTCCAGAGGTCTGATTTACTTGACTTACTTTTTTTTCCAGGTCTCTCCATTTCTTTGCAAATAATATAATATTAGTCTTCCTACTGAATGAGCAAAATCCTATTGTATCTATATATTTATTGATGTTTAGACAAAATTCAGTGTTCCAAAGTAGCTGTACAAATTTACACTCTGTTCTGCACTGTGTGAATGTTCCCTGAAAGAATTTCCTATTGTCAGTCTTCATTTAATGTATTCTGGAGGCTGGGAAACACCACATCATGTGGCACTTATGTTCCCTGAAGTCTGCTTTTGAACATTTTCACACACACACACACACACACACACACACACACACACACACACACACACTGTTTATCTGGTTTCTCTTTCCTGTGAAATGTTTATTGAAGTTCTTCACCCTTTTTATACTGTGTGGTTTTACCTTTCCTTCTGATTGATGATTGTTTTTTTTGTTGTTGTATTTTTTTTGTGGGAAGGACTGCTTTTTATGTTGATGGGAGTTGAATCTAGGACCTCTTGCATGCTAGGCAAGTGCGCTACCACTGAGCCACTCCCCCAGCTCTGGTTTATAAGTTCTTCATCATAGTTGCATACTGAATATCTTTTTTTCCCTTTTTTTCCTATATTTTTAAATTATAATTAATAGAAGAGTTACATTATATTCACCAGATAGAAAGTACATTACTTCACATATATTCATGCCCTTTCTCATGTCTTGGTCCCCATTTCCCTCCCCCAACCCCTGCCCTGTACTGAATATCTTTTCCCAGATGGAAGCTTATCTTTCTTGGAGTCTTCCTGGGCCTTCAGTAACTGTCCTAGGGAGAAAAGAGATGTACCAAACAGGGCTTTCCCCACTCACACAGAACAACAGAGGCCTTTACAGGCCTAGAAAAGCCATATTTTATGACATTTGTATAAGTAACTCATAAAACTTAAATGCAATTGAAAACCCTACATCTATACAATAAGTTACAATAGAGTTAAAAGAGAGGTTATGATTTTCCTGATTGGAACTGTCCTGCATTTAGCTACATACTGACACTTGTTTTTATTTCAAGACCTGATATGAAATAATGAAATACCTGTTAAGAATGTTAACACTGTGAAAGCAGTGCAAATAATACAATTTAGTGACCTCAACTGAATTCAAAATACATAGTTTATTTTTTCAAGGTATAAGTTATCCAAGGCAAACTCAGCATTCAGCATGACAAGTAGAAGGGTAGGGGAATGAGTGTGTTTGTCTTACATCTATTTATTTATTTACTCTTACAGGTAAGTTTTCATTATATAGCCCAGACTAGCTTCCTGCCTAGGATTATAAGCATGGATTTGTGTGTGTGTGTGTGTGTGTGTGTGTGTGTGTGTGTGTGTGTGTGTGTGTGTGTGTATGTCCTGGGGCTTGAACTCAGAGCCTGGATGCGGGGCCTGTGGTCTTTTGCTCAAGGTTGATAATCTACCAATTGAGCCACAGCTCCATTAATGGCTTCTTTGGTAGTTTATTGTGGATAAGAGGTTCACAGACTTTCCTGCCCAGGCTGGCTTCAAATTACAATCCTTAGGTCTCAGCCTCCTGTGTCACCAGAATTACAGGTGCGAGCCACTGGTGCCAGGCTATCTGTGAATTTTTATATGTACACATACTTATAGGTCCATCATTTACCCCCACCCTAGATTTCCCCAGATCTCTTTACAGTTATACTCCCTTATAGCTAACATTTGGTAGTCTTCTGATTTCTGTCACCAAAGGTAAATTTTGCCTTTACTTCATAAGAATGTGATCATTCAGTTTATACTATTTCAAGTCTGAACTGAGATTTATCCTGGTTGTTGGAGGATATTGGTGAATTGTTCTTTGTGTGGTGTAAGTGACTCCACTCTGTCATAGTTTGTTGATCTACTCACCTGCCTGTTGTTGAAAAGTCAGGTATGTTCAGGTCAGGGCCACGAGGAATGGAGGTGAATGAGAGTTGTAGTAGACATGTTTAGGAGCCACAAGCATTCATTTGAAGTCCTGCCCAGGGCTGGCGACTCAGTGATTCCTGAGTCTTGTTTCTATACTTCTACCTTTTTGTTTTTTTAAATCATTTGTGGGATTTTAACTCTGGACCTTGATGTTGTTCCTGACCTCTTCAGCTCAAGGATACTGCCCTACTTCTTGAGCCACAATGCCACTTCCCATTTTCTGGTAGATTAATTGGAGATAAGAGTCTCATGGACTTTAGTGCTCGGGCTAGCTTTGAACTGTGACCCTCGGATCTCAGCCTCGAGAGTAGGAAGGATTACAGGAGTGAGCCACTGTGCCAAGTTTATACTTACTCTATTTTCTACTTCCTTATCCCCGGTCAGATTTGGGACCTTCATCCAAAACAGCATGTGCCCAACTTAGACTAAGATTCAGCGAAATCCCAATATCAACTATGACAAATTCATATTTTGTCTTTGTTTGATTTTGAAAGTTGAGGTTTCATCTTGTTTTAATGACCACTCTGTCAAGTGAGGTCTGAGGTAGAATTCAGTTTTCCCTCTTTTCTGTTGTGAGGTCTTCACATAGGTTCTCAAAATACGATCATATAATGGTGATTTGGGGAAATGCTTTTCTGGGAATGAGAATGCCCCCCAAAACATCTCATTTGCTCTGTATCCATTGAAAAAAAGGAACTGATGCTCCAGTTACTTATCTTCTTTAAATTCCACCTAATTTTGTCCTATTTCTAGGCAGAATCTAAGGATTCTGTCACGAGCCACAGCAGCCCCTCACCGAAGTGGCTGCACTCCTGGGAAGATTTGTGTGTCTTTTAACAGCTCTGGGTCATATTGGCTTTCTGAAGAAGTGGCCTTGCAAGAATAGAGCTCTCAAAGTCCATCTTTCCCTGCCTGTCAGGTGTGTAAGGCTTTGGGTCTTCGTAGCATTTCCAGGGCATGTTCTAATGCTGTTGTATTTTTTCCATATTTTTTATTGTAATTAATAGAAGGGCTACATTATATTCACCAGATGGAAGATGCATTATTTCACACACATTGATACCCTTTCTCATGTCTTGGTCCCTATTTCCCTCCCCCAACCCCGCCCCTCATCTTGTTTCCCCCACTTCCCCATCCGATTTCAAATAACCAAATACGCATATATACAATTTATCAGACAACCAGGTGATTTCTGCCAGGCCTGAGTTGGTCCAGTATCATCAGAGTTTGTAGTACCCAAATCATGCCTCATTCTGAAATTCCACTGCGGGGCCTCATTACTCAGCGGTGAAACTTCTACTTTATCTCGCATAAAAACACAAAATGGTTCAGACTTATGATGTATTTATTGACCTCTAAGATGCATGTAGTATTTCCAAACAAATGTACAACATATGATGCATAAATCAGGGTAGCTATGGCAATCTCTTAAATCATCTATCACCTCTTCATATTTTATTTATTTATCTCAGAAATTGAACTCAGGGCTTGGGCAGTGTCTCTGATGTTTCTGCTTACAGTTAGTTATCACTCTACCATTTGAGCTACAGCCCCACTTCTGGCTTTGGGTGTTTAATTGGATATGAGTCTCATAAACTCTCCTGCTCAGGTTGTCATCGAACAGTGATCCTCAGAGCTCAGCTTTCTGTGTAGCTAGGGTGCTGGCTCACCTTTTTCATGTCAGTGTGGAAATCATTAAGGATCCTTTCTTCCAGCCTTTGGAAATGTGCTGGGCAACAGCCACCAGAAACTCACCGTGTCTTAGAATTCACTGAGCATCTCTCTCTTGCCCTCTACTCTCCCTACCAACACTCAGATACTTTCCAGTTTCTCTTATCTTTGATAAAAACCCAACTCTGTAAAGAGCTGTGCTTTCTGAGACAGAGTCTCACTGTTTAGCTCAGATTGGCCTGGAACTCCTGATCTTCCTACTTCTGCCTCCTGAGTTCTCAGATTATAGATGTGTGTCACCATACCCAGCTTAACAACTGAGTTTTGTTTTCCCTGTTGGTGTACCTGTATTCTGAGGGGTTATAGTTCTTTTTATTTTGATGAGACATTGAATTTCTCTTCAGATATTTTTACTGCTAAGTATATTTTGAATACATTGACGTGTCTCATGTCTCCTAGCTAGATAGTCACAGTCACGACTTCCATGTCATTTCTTCCAGGACTGAGATGACAATCCCTGCTAAGAGAAATATGTCCCCAATACACAGCAGTCTTCTTCAATCAGTTTACTCAGCAACTGCAGCTGGAGGCCTGATCTGGGCTAAAAATGGCCAAGAGACTGGTGTCCAGTAGGTTTTTTTTTTGGATCCAGTGTGTGTTCTTCCTTCTGGAAAAGCTCATTTATGCTCAAATGATCTGACATTTCAAGTGAAGGAGAAGGTTGCAATTTACGTTCCATCCTTTCCCAAAGGTAAGTTCTTAGGACAATGGAGTGCCATGTCCCAAGATGCACAGTGCCAAAGTTGGAGCAGCGAGGGTTTCTGAGGTAGCCTGCTAGTAGAGACCCCAAAAGGACACCCCAGGTAGTGTGAAGTTCACAGGCACCAGGACATTCTTTTAGTGCCCTTGGAGAATCAGTTGTTTTCCTTGAAGTTCAAGGCTCAGATCTTCCAGATGTCTGGCAGATGAAATACTTTTCCTGGCAGAGAAGTGAAATGGGATAGATCAGGGAAAAATGAGGCATGGGAAATAGCAGCCAGGAATTCAGAGATCAACTATCTATTAATGAATAGCTTGATTAAAATCATATATGCACTACTTTCTTTGCTTTAAGACTTTTACTCTAGTATAAGCAATAAGTTCTAGTAAAATAAAAAGAAGAGGCTAGAGCAGCAACCTTCCTCTGACCTTGCCTGCCCCCCTAAGTAAGTAGTGTGCTCTGGAACTAAGCAAGGGTGTATTATGGAAAAAAACAAAAAGCAAATCAACAACAACAGCAGAACAAAAAAAATAAGGAAAAATGACTCCTCTTGGCAAGAATCCTGTTGAAAAGTGCTTATCTCAAGGATGGACGCTGGTCTTGAAGGGAACAAAATCTGCAGAAAAATCTATCCTTTGTTTACAGGAGGGTAAGATATGTATGACTCAAGATCAGTAAGCAGACCAACCTTGAAATCTCTGGGCTCAGTTGGCAAAACTGTAACAGCAAGAATGATGAAAGGCCCCTGGCATTACGTCAAACAGGAGCACTCATCCTAATGTGAATTTGAGCCCAAAATCCCAAACTACTTTTTCACCCAAAGTATCTGTGACAGTAAAACAATTATTGGTCAGATGCTAGTGGTTCACACCTGTAATCTAGTTACTCAGGAGGCTGAGATCTGAGGATTGCAGTTTGAAGCCAGCCTGGAGAGGAAAATTTATGTGACTCATCGCCAATTAATCACCTGAAAACTGGAAGTGGAGCTGTGGCTCCGAGTGGTACAGTGCTAATGGCATTGAGTGGTCAGCACGTAGGCCCTGAATTCAAGTCCAACCAGTGACAAAAAAAGAAAAACAAACCAGCTTCAAACCCCCAAACCACACATGGCAGATATTAGTTTCTTTGGCTCTATGAATTCTCTATTAATAAGCTTCCTTGGTCTTAATTTGTTCTCAAATTCTTTTTTCTTTTCTATTTTTTGTTGTTTTGTTTTTGTTTCTGATATTTATGTTCTAGCTTGTACTTAGGGCTTGGGCATTCTCTCTTAACTTTCTCTGCTAGAGGCTGGTACTTGATCATTATCATTTGAACCACACCTCCATTTCTGGCTTTTTGCTGGTTTATTGGACATAAAAGTAGACTTTCTACCATGGCTGACTTCAAACCACAATCAGATTTCAGCCGCTTGAAGAGCTAGGATTATAGGTGAAAGCCACAGTGCCTAGCTCCTCCATGATGAGACCACAGCCTCTTCCATTGGGGGACCTCCTCTTGAAAGATTCACTAATTCAGGAAGTGAAGAAAACCAAGTATCGGGTCTCCCATGGATCCAAATACAGATTAATACGAAGAAAAAAGAAGAATGAATTCTTACCAGACTTGGGTTTTAGTCCTCAGTTTCTGGTTGGGAAGTTGTAATGGAGAGAGAATGAATACAGTGATATGTGTAGAAAAAGAAACCCTGGTTTCATTTTGTGGTTCCATTGTCTACTTTGATTCTATCTCTGTCACCAGATGTGAGGTAATTCAGTATTTCTCCCATACTAGGATTACATTTTGTTTGCAGAATTTGCCCCTTCAAAAGCTTTAACCCCTTCCTTTCATGTCTCCAGCCACAGTCTAGCAAACGTTACATATTATATGCAACGCCTAAGTAACTATATTCAAGGGTCCTTCTCAAATTAAGATAGAAAATCATCCACTGCTCAAAGGAACTTAGGCTCAATGGTTTCCCTCATTTGTCATAATCAGTAGAAACCTTGGGCTCTCCTAGCAGAGATTTGCAATAGAGCAAAACCTTGATACAAAAGGTCATATAGTATGACGCTAAAAGAAAGGATCTCTAGGATATAGAAACATAAGCCATATAATGAATGATTGTTGTTCTTAAGGTACTATCTTATCTCTCATCTCTTTTGCTGTCCCTTGGTTATCTCATATTGTTACAGTATCTCACTTTGTTACCTGATATATCGGATATATTTGTATTTGGTTATTTGAAATTGGATAGGGAAGGGGGGAAAACAAGATAAGGGGTGGGGGTGGGAGAGAAAAATGGGGACCAAGACATGTGAAAGGGTATCAATGTATGTGAATTGATGCACCATCTATCTGGCAAATATCATGTAACCCTTCTATTAATTACAATAATAAACATATGAAAAAAAGTAAAAAAAAAGAAAATCATCCACTGTTACTACTCTTGTAGTTAAGAGGAGACGTTTCAAATTACTTTCATATTGTCTATTGGCCTTTCAAGATGAGGAAAATGATGTTATATATCATACTATACATGGTGAGAATCCCTATATAGGCTCTTCCCAGAAATCTTAACCACAGCCCTATGACAAAAATCCTGTCATCTTCTCTGTTTTCTAGATGAGGAAACTAAAGCTTAAGTAAGTTGCCTAAAGTTACGCAGTTAACTGGAACTAGGACTAAACACGTCAAGTTCTTAATCATCATGTTCTAATGCTTCCATTATTTGAATCTTGCAAGAAAACTATTTGATCCCAGTCTATGTTAAATGACATAAAAGCTAGACTAGCCTGAGATTATGGTATAAATTCCTAGGAGCACTTATATTTGTTACAAATTAATAAATTGCTTTCCTGATTCAACTAGAATGACTGCTAACTTTTTTTGTTGTTGTTAGTCTTCAGTTTATTTCTGAAAGTCTGGTCTACAGTGAGATAAACATGCAAATAATGCCCAAAGTGGATGACATCTATGTTTACATAGTTATAACCTCTTTACTTGATATATGAGGTATACAAGTATATCAATATCAATATAAGTATTTCCAATTAGACCAGTCATCTTTTGAAATCTCCAGAATGCTGGTTAGTTGTCTCGATCCCACTTAACTAGGAGGGGCTTCTCCAGGGAGGAGTGAGAAACTTTGCAGGCATATTCATCCCTGTCATTGGGAGTGAACTCAGTGTGGACCAGAAGATCGAAAGACCAGTCCCTGCTAAAAAGCAAGGTCTGATTGTTCTACGTTGTCTATCTTCTGCCCATTGTTCAGCAGTTGAATTTTGATCTGAGGTGGATGAAACCCAGATACATAGCAGTTCAGGTAGTTTGTCTTCCCATTTTTGGCTGGGTGACGGAAATAGACTTGAACTTTTGGAACAAGCTGGATCGTGTCCAAGCCCGCCATTAAGAGCAGAGCCACCAAGGCAACGGCCACTGGGCGAGGCATCTCGGCCACCAACTCAAGTCCCAAACTGACTGCTAACTTCTATGAATGCTTATGACTCCCGGGTTTTGTCCAAGCCCTCCATATATTGAAACAATTAATCATCACAACCATCTTTCAATGATGTTACTATCTCTACATGTCCCCTCTTTTGCAGATGGGAAATATATTCCAACAAGATTTTATGCTGGTATTGGAATTCAGCAGTCTAGCTGAGGCATACATGACCATTTCTCCTGCTCTGGCAGGATCTAATGAGAATGGTTAATGGAAGTCTTTGCCAGGGCACAGTGAAGTGATGGAACACTTGGTGTCTGAAACTGCAAGTCCAAGAGACAATTCCTGGACTAGGAAATACTTTTTAAGCTCATAAGTATGTCACCCTGGGTTGCTTAGGAGACAGCCTGCTGGTTTCCTTGGAGATAACCCTGGGCTCACTACTGGCCATATTTTAAAACATTTCACAGATGCTCTCCGCAATATAATGAAGTGCAAATTATGTGCTTCTGGTGTGATGCTGCAAGGTCTCAGAAAAGAGGTCAGTGTCAGGAGGTTAGTTAGATAGCTTCAATTAGGTAGAGCCCTTTGAATGGAAAGAGAAAGAACAAGGCACAAGAGGAGCTTGAGGCAAAGGTGGGTGGTCGGACACTGGGGGGCATGGGCATGGAGATTCATCACCTCATAGTAGAGAGATCTCTGCTTGGGAACCCTGAGAAAGAAAAATGATAAGAAGAGAATGGAGAATTCACAGTGAATGAGAGAGATAATTCAGACGCCAACATCAGAATGCAAGAGGCATTTCTGGGGTGTTGGTGATGTGTTTTGGCAAGGCCAATCAGGAAGCCATTTTCAGTAAGTTTAGAAGCCGAGTTTAGAAAGGAACACAGTGAAATGCTGGCACACTTTTCAACTCATTGCATTTTCTCTTTGTCAAATGGCTATGCATTTTCTGAGGTTAAACAAAAGGAAGAAGAAAGGTCTAACACACAGGTAGAGAAGAGCCAATTTCCATCCCCCTTTGGGGTGCTCTCATTAGGCCTCATGTGTTCATGAATACTTCCAGCCTTGCATTTGTGTAGCAGCAAATGCATGTTTATAGCTAGATGCTGATCAAGTTCAGGGGTCACTGATCACTCACCTGTACCCCTCCCTGGGTTATACTGACTGAGCGCTGCATATCTTGGATACCACAGGCCTCTTGGAGAGGAGACCCACGGGAAGCATCTATTCAGGGAACAATTTGCACTTGTGCTGTCTCACAGGGGGCAGTGTTATTCCATTTCTGGAACTAGTCCCAAGAACAAAGGAAGTGTGCTTTCTTTTCCTGCCAGCATCTGTTGCTGCATGGCCAATGTGGGACCTGTTCACTCTTTTGTACTCCCTCTGGCTGGTTAGGGTTCAGAATTACAGAATGAGAATACTTTTGGAGAGGACTACATAGACTGGTGAAAATGGCCATCTCACGTTTTGCTATTTTTTCACTTTTCAGACGATTCTTTCACAGCTCCCCTCCCTTCTCTCTCTCTCTCTGCCAATGGTGGGGCTTGAACTTTGAACTCAGGGGCTGGGCGCCATCCTTGAGCTTTTGAGCTTTCTCTAGGCTAGCATTCTATCCTTGAGACATAGCACCACTTCTGGCTTTTCCTGTGGTACCAAGGAATCGGACCCAGGGCTTCATGCATGCTAGGCAAGCAATCTACCACTAGGCCGCATTCCCAGTCCTCTACCACATTTCTATATGTTGTTAATCCAGTAGTTCTGTTGAAAATCTTTTCATTATAAAAATATGTCTTTTAAGGGGTGTAGAAATGATTAAAATATATTTATCATCTTTTCCATTAACTCACACATGTACTACTATATCAGTGGTCTTCATTTCTTTTCATGCATGTAAGCTACTGTTTGCTGTAATTTCTTTTGGGGATAAAAATGTTATATTTTTTTGTCAAGGCAGGCTTCCTACCAATGAATTGTGCCCATTTTTTATGAGACTGTATTTGAATTTAAAATTTTTTATTATCTTTAGTTGTACAAAGGACTTGCCATTCAGCAAAGCAGTTTATGAATAGTGTATCTTCACACTGTATTTTTAAATTTTGCCCTTATTTTTTGAAAGATAGTTTTGATGATCATAGAATTTTTGGCTGATAAGTTCTTATTTAGCATATGGACAGTCAATCCACTATATTCTGGCTTCTGTTGTTTTCGATGAGACTACACAATGAATTATTTCTCCCTTGGTAGACCTCTTTGGCTTTTGATTATTTGAGTATAATCTAAGCATCTTTGACTTATTCTATTTGGAATTTGTTTAGGTTCTTTGATGTGAACATTCATACTTAAATAAATAAAATTTTCTCATAATTGTATCTTGAAATTTTTTGTTTCTTTTTCTCCTTTTGAGATTACATATGGATAGTATTATCCTGATATTGTTCTAAAAGTGTCAAAACTATGTTCATTGCAATTTTTTCTCTGTATTTTTTCAGATTACTTAATTTCAGTTGTTTTATTTTTGAATTATCAGTTGACCTCTTCATATTTCAATTATGTTTTATCTCCAGAATTTATATTAGCTCTTTAAGGACTCATTAGCCTTTCTTGAGAATTCCTACTCTTTTTTCATTGTTGATATAGTTCAGTTCGTAAGTATGTTTCAGTTTTGCTCCTTGAACATGTTTAAGAGAGTTCCTTTTGCTGTCTACTGAAGCTCACATGAAGAGGCATTCAGAGACTTTCTATTCATAGCATTTTTTTTCTTCCATGTCTCTTTTTTGTTGTTGTTGAAACGGGACAGGATGATAGCTCTAAACTTTCATTTCCTATCATCTCACTTGCTTGGAGTTGTTATTGCTATTTTCTAAATAGCTTGTCCATTCCTGAGGGAATGATTTAACTACTACTTATGCTATTACAATTCATATGTTTAGCATATTAATTGTAGAGAGGACACAGACATTCAGAATATGGCAACTGTGTTAAAAGATTTATATCTTTCTTGAGTCTAAAAGGAGCATGTGGCTAGACATGGTCAAGAACCACTCTAAATGGTTTAAGACTGCCTTAAATCAAGCCCCACCATTTGATAGCTATATAATAATACCAAATTATTTTGTTCAACAGAGTTAATTCCATGAAAACTATTTCCCCACTTGTTTTTTCTGTCTCCTCCTCCTCCTCCTCCTCCTCCTCCTCCTCCTCCTCCTCCTCCTCCTCCTCCTCCTCCTTCTTCTTCCTCCTCCTCCTTCTCTTCCTCTTCTTTCTCCTCCTCCTCTTCTTCCTCCTCCTCCTCCTCCTCCTCCTCCTCCTCCTCCTTCTCCTCCTCCTCCTCCTCCTCCTTCTTCAACTTCATCTTCTTTTTTCTTCTTTTGGTGCTGGTCCTGGGGCTTGAATTCAGGACCTGGTAATGCTCTGAGCTTTTGTGCTCAGGGCTAGAACTCTACCACTTGGGCCACAGTACCACAGAATTTTGTTAGTTAATTGGAAAAAAGACTCTTCCAGGCTTTCCTGCGAAGGCTGGGTTTGAACTACGATAATCAGATCTCAGCCTCCTGCGTAGCTAGAATTACAGGCATGAGTCATCAGTGTTGGCTCTTTTCTATTTAGTTTGTGTTTCTTTATTCAGTGTGTGTGTGTGTGTGTGTGTGTGTGTGTGTGTGTGTGTGTGTGTGTGTTTTGTATTGTAGGTGGCTACAACTGCTCGATACAGAAAGGAACAAGAAATACCCAGGAAGGCAGGAGAGATTGGCCAAGTTTATCCCCTGTTAAGTCACCGACTCATTCCAAAATGAATGAATCATCAAACTCTGTAGGTTGAAAGAAACTACTGTGTGTCAAAACAAGCAAGCAGGCAAGCCAAGGAATGTGGCCTAGTAGTAGAGTGCTTGCTTAGCATGAAGTCCTGGGTTCGATTCCTGGGCACCATGTACACAGAAAAAGCTGAAAGTGGTGTTGTGGCTCATGTGGTAGAGCGCTAGCCTTGAGAAAGCCCAAGGACAGTTCTCAGAACCAGAGTTCAAGTGCAGGATTAGAAAAACAAAACAAAAACCAACCAACCTACTTTTAGAGCATTACAATTTAGAGAATGTATTCAATTGCTGTCTATGTCACCTGTACATTTGCATTTCTATGGTCTAAAATTATTGTAGGTCATTTAAAGGTCCTGGCCAGATTGCAAATCCCCATATGAGAATCCTCTGCTAAGCTATCTCCCCCATTCTTTTTTTGATCTTTTTTTTCTTTATTAATGATTTTTACATCATATTTTAAATGACAGGTTTAACAAATGAGTGTTCAAGAAAGGAATCTCTATTTACAATCACTGGGACTTATTATTTAGAACTTAATCAAAATTAGGCTAAGGGTTTGTATGTCATAGAAACATATTAATTTTAGAAAATAAAACATTATGTCTATAGAGTCATAGGTTTTTATGTCTATATAGTTATGTTTATATTTCCATAACCAGGTCCATAGTATTGGGTATGCAGATATTGAGTCCTCGCTCTTGTACTCTTTGGATCTAATAGCCACATATTAAGGATACCATGCGCCTCTTGATCCTTAGGTCTTGACTTGTCTCACTCAACGTGATTCGCTCTAGATTCATCCACTTCCCTGCAAATGCCATTATTTTATCTTGTCTGTTGGCTATGTAGAATTCCATTGTGTATATATACCACATTTTCTGTATCCATTCATCTGCAATAGGGCATCTGGATTGTTTCCATCGCCTGGCTATTGTGAATAGTGCAGAAATGAACATAGCTGAGCAGGTATCCTTATCATATCTTGGGTTATGATGTTCAGGGTAGATGCCCAAAAGTGGTATGGCAGGATCATAGGGAAGGTCTACTTTCAGTTCTTTAAGAAACCTCCACACTGCTTTCCAGAGTGGCTGAACTAGTTTACATTCCCACCAGCAGTGTGTAGTAGGGTTCCTTTTTCTCCACAACCCCGCCAGCAACTGTCATTGTCTGAATTCAAAATCTTGGTCATTCTTGTTGGGGTAAGGTGGTATCTTAGGGTTGTTTTTATTTGCATTGCCTTTATGACCATAGATAATGAACATTTTCTCATATGCTTTTCTGCCATTTTAATCTCTTCTTCTGATAAGTCTCTCTTTAGTTCCCTTGCCCATTTAGTGAATGGTTTACTGGGTTTGGCGGGGATTAATTTCTTGAGTTCCCTGTAGATACTGGATATTAAGCATTTGTCAGATGTATTATTGGTGAATATCTTTTCCCAGTTGGTTGGCTGTCTCTCTACTTTTGCGACTATGTTTTTATCTGTACAGAAACTTTTTATTTTTAGGTAGTCCTATTTATTGAGTCTCTTTCCTATCTGTTGTGACCCTGGGATTCTGTTCAGGAATCTTTTGCCTGTGCCTATGAGTTCCAGTGTCTTTCCTACTTTATCATGTAGCAGTTTCATGGTTTCCGGTCTGACGTTGAGGTCTTTGATCCACTTTGAGTTAATGCTTGTGCGTGGCGAAAGGCTAGGGTCAATTTTTAGTTTTCTGCATGTGGCTGCCCAGTTTTGCCAGAACCAATAATTGAATAGGCTGTGTTTGTTCCACTGTATGTCTGTGGCTCCTTTGTCAAATACAAGTTGACTGTAGGTATGTGGTTCTATTTCTGGGTCTTCTATTCTGTTCCATTGATCTTCTGGTCTGTTTTTGTGCCAATACCCAGCGGTTTTTGTTATTATGGCTCTATAGTAGAGTCTGGTATTGTAATACCACCTGCATTGCTCTTTTTGCCTAGAATTGTTTTGGCTATCTAGGTCTTTTCTTGTTCCATATGAATCTTTGAATTATATCTTCTATTTCAGTAAAGAATGTCTTTGGTATTTTGATGGGGATTGCATTGAATTTGTATATCAATTTTGGCAGTACAGCCGTTTTCACTATGTTGGTTCTTCCTAGCCATGAGCATGGGATGTCTTTCCATTTCCTAGTGTCCTCTTTAATTTCTTTCATTAGGCTTTTATTGTTTTCATTGAATAATTCCTTTACATCTTTGGTTAAGTATATTCCTAAGTATTTTATTCTTTTGGGGGCTATTGCGAATGGTATCATTTTCTTGATTTGGTCTTCTGTTTGTGTATTGTTGGTGTACAAGAAGGCTACTGACTTCTGAAGGTTAATTTTGTATCCTGCCACTTTGCTAAAGTAGTTCATTTATTCTAGAAGTTTGGGAGTGGAGTTTGTTGGGTCACTCAAGTAGAGGATCATGTCATCTGCGAATAGGGATAGTTTAATTTTTTCTTTTCCTATGTGGATCCCTTTGATGTCCTTTTCTTGCCTTATTGCTCTGTCTAAGGGTTCCAGCACTATATTGAAGAAAATGGAGAGAGTGGGCATCCCTGTCTAGTGCCTGATTTTAAGGTAAATGGTTCCAGTCTTTCATCATTTAGTATAATACTGGCTGTAGGTTTTTCATATATGGCTTTTACTATTTTGAGGAATGTACCTCTTATTCCTATTTTTTCTAGTGCTTTCAACATGAATGGATGTTGTATTTTGTCAAATGCCTTCTCCACATCCAGAGAAGTTTTCATATGATTCTTATCCTTAGCTCTATTAATGTGATGTATTGCATTGATTGATTTGCTAATGTTAAACCAGCCTTGCATCTGTGGGATGAAGCCTACTTGATCGTAGTGTATTATTTTTTTACTTTGTTTCTGGATTCTGTTGGCTAATATTTTATTGAGGAGTTTTGTGTCTGTGTTCATTAGGGAGATAGGTCTGTAGTTTTCTTTTTTTGTTGAGTCTTTCCCTGGTTTGGGGTTGAGAGTAATATTAGACTCATAAAATGAGTTTGATATTGCTCCTTCTGTTTCTATTTCTCAGAAGAGTTTCAAGAGTATAGGTGTTATTTCATCTTTAAACATCTTGTAGAATTCCGCAGTGAAACCATCTGGACCTGGGCTCTCTTTGGTTGGCATTTCCCTGATTGCTTCCACAATTTCATTGTAAGAGATTGAGTCATTCAATTTGTTTACCTTATTGTTGTTCAGTGTGGGTAGCCTATATTTATTTAAGAAATCATCCATTTCTACTAGATTTTCTTGTTTCTTTGAATATAGGCTCTGGTAGTACTTATTCATTATGGACTGAATTTCTTGGGAATCAGTTGTTATTGTTCCCATGGGGTCTCTAATCTTGTTTATTTGAATCTCCCCTCTCCTTTTTTTGATTAATCTTGCCAGGGTCTGTCTATTTTGTTGACTCTTTCAAAGAACCAACTTTTTGATTTATCAATTTTTTGTATAGTAGATCTTATTTCAATCTCTGATATTTCTGATTTTATTTTTGTTATTTCTGTCCTTCTAGTTGTTTTAGAATTAACTTTTTCTTCCTCCTCTAGGTGTTTCAGGTTTTTTGTTAGGTTATTTACATGCTCTTCTTCTGTCTTTTTAATATGCGCTCCTAGTGCGATAAATTTGCCTCTTAGAACTGCCTTTGCTGTGTCCCATAAGTTCCTTTGTGATGTTTCTTGATTGTCATTACATTCAAGGAAGTTTTTTATTTCTTTTCTGATTTGATCTGTTACCCAGGAGTTATTCAGAAGTGTGTTGTTCAGTTTCCAAGTGATTGAATGTTTTTTGACTTTGACTGCATTGTTCAGAATTAGTCTGACTCCACTGTGGTCTGATAGAATGCATGGGATTATATCAGTCCTCTTGTATCTGCTTAGGTTTTCTGTATGAACTATTATATGATCAATTTTGGAGTGTGTTCCATGTGCTGCTGAGAAAAATGTAAAAAGTTTCGTTGTTGGGTGGAAGACTCTGTGTAAATCTGTTAAGCCCAGCTGGACTATGGTGTCATTTAGGTCGATGGTGTCTTTGCTTAACTTTTTTTGAGTTGACCTGTTGTTTGTTGAGAGTGGTGTATTGAGGTCTACCACTATGATTGTGTTTAAGTCTATCTTGTTCTGCAATTCTAAGAGAGTTTGTTTGACAAATTTGGGTTCTCCCGTGTTGGGGGAGTAAATGTTTATAACTGTAATATTATGGGCATGGATTGTACCCTTTACTAATATGTAATGGCCGTCTCTATCTTTATGTACTGATTTTACTGAGAAGTTAATTTTATCCGAGATTAAGATTGCTACTCCTGCTTTTTTGCACTGGAGTGGAAAGTTCGTTTCCATCCTTTCACTTGGAATTTGTTTCTGTCTTTGGTGGTGAGGTGAGTCTCTTGGAGGCAATATATGGATGGGTGGTGTTTCTTAATCCAGTCTGCTGCTCTGTGTCTTTTGATTGGATTCTTCAGCCTGTTCACATTTAGGGAAATTATGGAGAAGTAGTCAATGTCCATTGTCATTATTTTTACTTCTAAGTTTCTTTCTCTCTCTTTTTCCCCCTTTTGTGTTTAGTGAATTATAGATATTTGCTTCTTGATGGGGGTTCTTGATGTTCTACAATTTGTTCTCGATTAATTAATAGTTTTTCTAACGCTGGTTTAGTGTGCACATATTCATTAAGCTTCTCTTTGGAGTGAAATATTCTTGTTTCTCCCTCAAATGTAAATGCTGGATATATCAGTCTGGGTTGGCAGTTGTTGGACGTCAGGACATCAGTGATATTTTTCCAAGCTTTTCTTGCATTTAGAGTTTGCGTGGAGAGATCTGCTGTAATTCAAATTTTTTTCCCGTTGTAGTATAGCTCTTTCTTTGTTTTTGCAGCATTTAAGATCAATTCCTTGGTATTCGGGTCTAGTGTCTTTACTATGAAATGACTAGATGAGTTCCTTCTAGGATCTTGCCTGTTTGGAGTCCTGAAACCTTCAATAATGTGAGTATTTTCCCTTTTCAGGTTGGGGAAGTTCTCTGCTATGATTTTGGTGAATAAGGGTTGCATTCCTTTGTCCTGAAATTCAGTCCCCTCATCAATCCCTATTATACGAAGGTTAGACTTCTTTGCTGCATCTGCCAGGTCCTGGAGTTCTCTCTGGTGGATTCTGACTAATCTTTCCAAGATGGTGATTCTCTGTTCCAGCTCTTTTGTTTTATCTTCCATTCCTGATGTTTTATTCTCCATCTCAGTCAATCTGCTTAATGCCTCCATTTTTGCTTGAAGAGTGGACACTGAGCTGATCAAGTCTGCTGAGGAGGTATTGAACTTTTCTTCCACTTCTCTTTTGAATTCTAAGAGTTCCTTGGAAATTTCTTGCTTTTGTTTTTGGAATTCAGCCTTCATTTCCAAAATCATCTCCTTGATTTGAGTCATATTTCTTGTCTCTTCAGGTGTCATTTCTTGGGATGTTGACATCTCCCTTGCCCCTTCGCTCTTATTTCCTTTTGGGCTTTGTGTGGGACTTTGATTATTTATGTATGATGTAATTCTTCTTTGCGCTCTCCTAGGCATTGAGAACTGTTGTTGTACTTCGCTCTGTGGTTGGTAGGTGGCGGTCTTTACTTGGATTGGGACAGGTGGGTCTGGGAATCTGTGTATACCTGTAGTTCTCAGCCAAATTGATTCCTCTGCTGACTAGGTCAGAGTTTGCAGTTTTTGCAGGTGTTCGGCCTGTTCACAGAGGCTGTGTGCCGCTGTATGACTAGCTCTCAGCCCAACCAGTGGTCTCACGGTGGGCTGTGGGTTGGATCTGCGCACTTCAGTCTGAGCACGTTGGGTGGATGGTTGGTTTTCCTGCGCTGTTTCTAGGGGCAGGCCCCTGCCAAGGGTCTTGAGTTTAGGAGTTTCCAGGAGCTCTCAGCTGGACCAGCAGGTGACTGCTCTGTTCCCAGGAGCAGGGCCCAGCTGAGGACTTGGGCTCCAAGGACGGAGCCACGCCTTTCTGATTCTCAGAAGGTGAGCTCAGCTACTGGTCTGCCCTTCAGTTCCTTGTTTTGTTTCCGCTGCTTTGGCTGAGAGTCTGTGACTGTGGGGGGCCCCTTGGTGCTGTCTTGCTGGGGATTCCCAGCTGGAGGGTGCCTGGTTCAAGATTTGAGTGGGACAGATGCTGGCTCCTAGACTCTCACACACTCCATCCGCTGTTGGAAGGCAAGGTCTCAGTGCCCCCACTCTCCAGATCCAGTGGCCTGGGAGAGGAACCTGTTGGGTGGGTGAGCTGGAACACCTCTGCCCCCTTTGGTGGGGTGCTGGGTTTTAGCGCCTGCCTGCCTGTCAGTCTCTAGTCAGAGGCCTGAGGGAGGAGGCTGTTGGGAGAGTGGGAGCTGGGACACCTCCGCCTCCCCTGGTGGGGTGCTGGGTCTTAGCGTAGCCCGCCTATTGGACTCCAATCAGAGGCCTGGGAGAGGAGCCTGTTGGGCGGGTGGGGGCTGGTACTCCTCTGCCTCCCTTGGTGGGGAGCTGGGTCTTAGCGTCCGCTCACCTGTCAGTCTCCAATCAATGGCCTGGGGGAGGGGGCTGTTGAGGGAAGGGACAGGATTCTAAATTCCTTGCCCCTCTGTCCTTGCCAGTTGTTCTCTGGCGGGGTGGAGGGGTCTGAGTTAAGCTCTATAGCTCGCCACCAGCTCTGCTTTCCCAATGGGTTTGGGATCACGCGGGGCTACCTACTGAGCTACTCACTCCTCTGCATTTGGCTGTGGGTGCTCCACGGTGTTGGAGAATCATTCACTCCCCTCGGATTTCAGCCGCTGCCTGTGGTCTGCGCCTGGGTTCCGCTGCTTGCTGTTCTGGTCTGTGCTGGTTCCCGCATCTGGCTTCTGCCACTTGCTGGCCCGGTCCTATGCTGGTTTCCGCAAGTCTGGGCTGCCCTGCCCAGTGCCCTCCGCTGCCGCCGCCGCTTTTCCCGGCTTGGAGCTGGTGGAGAGAGGTGGGGAAGGGGTCCTTGCATTTCGAATTCTTTGAGAAAGTTGGATGTAAGCTTTATCTGGATTTCTTTTCTGGTTTGAGTCCTTCTCTGTTACTTCTTGAGTTTGTTGTTGTGGATTTCTTAAGGTAGTTGGCTCGTGGGATTCCCTGGTTCTCTCTTTTTTGGGAGAGAGCGAGGCAGCGTCCCTATTGTCTCAGCGCCATCTTCCTCTTCTCTCTCACCCAAGGTTTTTGAGGTGGCAGCATATAAACTATGATTGGGTTTCATCCAGCATCACAGGGTTTTCTGACAATACAGTCTCTATTTCTCTTTTGAATGATATTTGCATGTCTCTTGCAACTTATCACATGAAAAAAAAGAATTTGGTTCTTTTTTCTTGGATGAGTATTGTTTACTTCTTCTTTTTTCCTTTTACAAAACTTTTATTTAGAAATCTTCCCCATATAACCTTATGTATGTACACTCATCATCATCATCATCATCATCATTATCATCATCATCACATGGGCCTTTTTGCTAAAGAGTCACAAGCCCACAGTGTTGGCCTCTGAGCTGTGCAAAGGTCAAGGTACCCGGAGCAGTTACTCCTCTTCTGCAGAAAGATTCAGAGACCAACACAATTCATCACATACAGTAAACATTGACGGACAGTGCTCGGCCTGCCCACAGGAACAGTGCACTATGTACACAGGCAGGTGAGCCATCGGCAGAAGGTCATGTACCACTGAAACCACAGGTATGGCTAGACCTGCCCAAAAGGCTGAAATAGTTGTCACCTGATAATGAATGCTGTGCCCTTTCACTGTATTTCTGGAGAAAGGATAGAAGCTGTACTGTCTTGTTATTTGCCACTGCATGTAAAACAACAGGAATTCCTAAACATTGTGATTCCCTCTTCTTACTTTTTTTTCCCCTCAAAACATTTATGCACGGCTATTATGAGTATATTATTTCTGGCATGCTGTAGTTCATTCATAGGTAAGAGAAGGCAAAGGAAGAAGGGTATGGGTGTGCAAGATCAAAGAAGTTACAGTTTTTCTTTGGTTCTTACAAAGACCTAATTTATCCAGATTGTTTTCATTTCTGTCTCAGTCCAAAGCAAGGGACAAGTAATAAAGGAAAGAGCATGGACAGACTATGGAGAATGGAACACAGCTGCCCCATTTGAGCCTGGCTAGTGGGAAGGGTAAGGTTTTATTTAGGTCTTGGTGAGTTTTGCTTACTTCTAAGGAGTAAGGCACATTTGTGACTGTGGTCAGACATGAATATGCTGCATCTGTTTGAGATTTGTTTTTCTTTGACGATTGTCATCCATGAATTTTCTTCTTCTTGTTAGTGGCTTGGGCGTGTGTGTGTGTGTGTGTATGAAAGGAGAAAAAAAATGACAGTTTCGGGTTTGCAGAATCTCTGAGGTCATTTGGACCCAAAGAGATAAGGAAGTTTATTAAGTGTGCACCTGCCGAGGTACTAAAGGGAAGCGGAATGTGTTTGTCCTTCATCTTTATTCATGAAGTCCTTGAGGGTGATGGGAAAGGAGACTGGCGATTAGGAGACCAGCACAGACAGTTAGATTGTGCAGAGACATTTGAGCTGGCGAGTCCCGGATGTCTCTGTTGATGTGCATTCCAGGCCGTGCCAAGTCGTCTACCTTGTGTGCTCTGCATTATTAATGTCTTCAGAAGGGCACTCATTCGTATGCTGCAGGGAGGCCAGGTTGGCACAGTCTCATCTCTGCCCAACCTTGCCTAGTCTCTGCAGTGACACCAGGGCTCCCAGAATGACACCAAATTGAGCAAGCACAGCTGGAAGACAGCAGACTGTCTGCTATTAGGCAAAAAAACAAAAAACAAAAAACAAAAAAACCAAAAAACACCCCCCAAAACCCACATGTCTTTAAAAGTCAATTTTAAATTAAGAGCCTTTGTTTACATTTTTCTCAGTTCCTTTTACAGAGTTAGTCAAATTTTAGATTCCCTCCAAAATGAAGCAAGTGTCAGGAACAGATGGTGGGGTTATTTTACTTCATTCAACCTGTTCAAGGAATGTGAACCCAGGGACAGACAGATCAGTGCGACACAACTTTTCATGTTAACTTGTCAAAAGAAAGCTTGATGTGTAGCTCCTTGAAAGAGAACAATTTATACGCATGTAAGAGAGTGATGGAGGCAGGGGGTTGGGGAGCTGTCACCTGTCCAGAGCTGGCTTCACAATTAAAAGACAAATTAGAACTTGCATGTGTAGCTTACATGTGATCATACTTCAGGTAGGAGAGAAGATTTGGAAAGTCAGATGTCTCACTCAAATAAAGTGATCTAATGATGCTGTTAATTTCTATATTAATGGTTCCAACTCCATATTCATGTTCAAGCCCATTTGGGATTGTCTTGTTGGCTTTGTCTTGTGGGTCTTATATATCTGCCATGCTTTCATCAGATGACAAGGAGGATAAAGCTACTCTAGTGTAATTTCAGGACCTCTTGGACCTTGTTTTATTGGTCTTCATTTAAGCTTCAATTTGGCCAAGACTGACACTGTGAAAAAAAGCCTGAGTAACTTAGGCAATTTTATTTGTAGATTCCATGCACAGAATCTTCTTTTTGTATAGATGTAATTATTTATCAAATGCTTTGAAAACAATTAGACATAATCACTCTGAAGTCTTTTCTTTCTTTCAGAGTTGTCATTTAAATGAGGCATTTTATTTGGAAACTAATAATGGTTAAAATGGAGGTAATGATTTTTTAATGAATAATTTGTGTCTCCCATTCTTTCCTCTTGGTGGCATATCACGAAAACTTTAAATTATCCAGATAATTACTTTACTGCTCCACTTAATATTGTACTTGTAGAAATAGCATATAGTCTCAAATTGTTAGGTCAATGCTGTCCTATTCCAACTTTTGCCACTTGTTTTAATCTGTTATTAATGTAGACTGGCTATAGAAGTCAGTTTCTAGTTAATAATAGAAAACCAACCAGATCGTTCCTCAAACTTACCTACTTTTCAGTGATTCATGAATAACTGATTTCTTTTAGCTCCTCAGCAAGATTTCAGTCAGAAGTTAGTAAGATATTAGGTAATTCATGTGAGAAGTGGCTTTATGGCTTGAAACTTAGCTTGATCTTGTTATCAGGGTTTGTAAGCCTGTAACATGCCTTGAAAATATAATAGCCAATGTTAAAGAAATATGTTCATTAATAATAATAAAGAAGCTATTCATGAGGCTGAGATCAAGGAGACTGTGGTTTGGGGCCAGCTGAGGAAAAATGGAAGCGAGACCCCATCTCAACTAACAAGCCGATGTGACTGGGCATTCTGAAATCCCAGCTTCATAGGAGGCATAGGTAGGAAGCTCAAAGGACCCTATCCAAAAAATAACTAAAGCAAAAAATGGTTGAGAACATGGCTCAAGTGGTACAGCATTTATCTATAAGTGTAAAGACCATGGGAAATGCAAACCCCGGGGATTCTTCCTCTCCCTGGCAGTGAGGGGAAGGGGTAAAATGGGAAAGTACTGACATTTTAAAGCATGTTTCCATGGATTTGCTGGATAATGTATGCATTTTTAGTACTTTGCAGCATAGTAGAATAAGAAGACATCAGAAAAATGACTGCTAAGGGAGTTTTATAATTATCTATAGAAAGACATAGTTGAACATATTTCTGGTGTGCCTTGTCACAGATTGATTATATATATCACTTCCTAGTGGCCTTTACTTGACCTGGTACTTATTAAAAGGAGTAGAAAGTGAACCTCTACATTCTTTAACATGGAGGGTGGGGGAGGAGGGAGAGAGAGAGGGTTTGATAGTAAGTAACTAGTTTGTAGTTCACATTTGGGAAAGCCTGTGTTAGCTTTCTGCTGCTGTGACAAATACCTGAGGTAAGTCAGCTTGAATGGAGAAGTGGTTTATGTAGGCTCAGGATTTCAGAGGTTTCAGTCCAAGCTTGCGGGGCCTATTGTTTAACATCATGCTGGGAGCTGCTGGTGGAGGAGGTGATCTCACCGCAGCCATGACGTGTGACACGCTATCTTTTGTGTATTCATAAATATCATGAGTGCAAATCACTCTCTCATGACTTCTGTCTGGGACACCCAACCTCTAATAGCTTCTATGGTACAGTCTTGATTTTCAACTACTCTGCACCTCTGTGACTTTCTTCTCTCTTTTCTCTGGTATACATTCTTCATACTCTTGTCTGTTTAACATTTTTGTTTGTGTGCACGTCATATTCCTTCCTTTTATATTGTGAGTATAAAATAAATTTATAAAATGTATTGATATTGTTTTAAAGTTTATCTGAAGTTACTTAAACTATTATTTTAAGCATTTTTAAATAATAAGCATTATCTGAATAACTAAGCATTATATTAATAAATTTATTTTATTTTGAGGTGGTGGTTATTGTATTCTATTCTTAAAAAAGCAACCATTTTCTATTTCTTTCTTTCATATTGTACTCTTTTTTATTTCTTCCCATTTGTTTTAGAGAAATCTATCCCCAGTACCCTCATCATCAAAAAGGAACCAAAAAATCAGCTCTAATAACTCACTTATTTTTTGGCCCTGAATTAAGTGATGATGGCTGGAGGAAGTGTGGATTCAGTGAGGGTACATGTGAATTGTCATGTAAGTGCTAAAGATCTGATGGTGGACTATTCTAGTCAGAGGGAAGGTGGGTACAGAGTCTTGAAGTGGAGATGGACTTTTGAATTGAAGACCAACAGAAAGAAGACCTGAATGGATAGAGGAAGTCAAGAAGACAGGGTATGTTGAACAAATAAGCCTGGTCACCTGGGAAGCTTGTAAGATTTTTGTTGTATGTAGATTAGTAAGCTGTAGGTGCTTCCATCAGGGGGTGGTTCAGTGTGATTCGTACCTCTAGAAGACTCCTTGACTGCTGGACAGAGGATGGGGTCTGCATTGCAGAAGGGGTGGAAGCTGAGAGGCCGAGGGAGGAGTCGGGGATAGGGGTGAGTATCATCAGAATTGGAGTAAAGATGATAGCTTGGATCTTGGTTGTCTTCAAGGGGAGGCCTGAAGCAAACATTTGTTGATGGACTGAAAATCAAGATTCTTGATAACATTAGACTAAACTCTAGGGAAGCTGAGTAGCTAGTAGGTTAATGGTAGGATCATATGAGTTGGAAAGTAATAAAAGACTACATCTCTTTCTTTTGGAGTAGGAAAGCTGCTGGTTTAAAAGAAAAAAAAACCTTTCTTTGGGTTGTGTAACACATAATGTGTCTTACAAAATATTCTTGGGGATTTTAGCTGAGATCCACATTTGAGGGAATCAGATGGCTACCTCTTTTACCTTTGAAGAAGTTGTTACACCCATTTTTTTCTGACATGGTAAGAGGTGGCCAAGACTAAGCTTTCACATCTAAGGGGTAATTGGATTCCTTAAAGTTGTCTGTGGGTCATAATATCGTGGCATTTCTCTTCTATTCTGGACAAGAGAGGTGTGCTTCCTTTTCTTCCTTTGTTTCTGTTTTCTTCTTCTTCCTCCTTTCCCTTCCGTCTCTTTATCCCCCTGCCCTCCTCCTTTTCTGTGTTACTGGGATTTAAATTTGGGATCTCACTCTTGCTAGGCAGATGCTTTTCCACATAAGCCACATCATTAACCTTTTTAGTTGCTTTAATTATTTTCCAGATAATGTTTTGTCCAGGGCCAGCCTTGGACTGAGAATCAAGTCTCCTGGTAGTTGGGATTATAAACAAAAGCTACCCTGCTCAGTCTGAGGTGGCTGAGGCATGCATTTTCTATCCTGACACATGAGGAAGGGCCTCAAGAGAACCTTATAGCAATTGGAGATGTTGGCCAGAAGGGAGATAGATACTAACTTGCTTCTTAGACACCACTAAATGAATTTAGTAAAAAGTCTCTGGGCTGAGCAGATGAGAAGAGTGTTGCTTGTGTTTATTCTGGGCTGTATGTAGTTCTATTTATTTATTTATTTATTTATTTATAATTGTATTTTATTGTCAGGGTGAGTATGTAGGTCTTTTCATACCTGCGCTATAAATATAGCTTCTACTTATCCTAACAGGGAATTCCGATCAAATAAGTAAGGGAGAAATGCAAATAGATAACAGTTTCTTACATAAAATCGATGTTGGAGTCTTATAAAGCAAAGGCATTCAACTTTTAGAAAACCTAGCTGAGGGTCCAAATGCCAATTGTTTGCATTAGGTTATAATCAACTGAGGATTTGGCCGTAAGTGTAACACAGAAGCCCTGCCTCTTGATGATAGTTCTTGATTTAATTATCTAATGCACCACAAGAGTAGAGGGAACAAAACAAATTTTCATTATTTGAGGGTTATTCAAGCAAGTTCTTATTTATTTATTTACTTGTTAATTATTTTGTACTAGTACTGGGCTTGAACGCTGTACTGGGCTTGGGTGCTGTTCCTTAGCTATTTTTTTTTTTTTGCTCACCGTTGGTACTCTACACATGAACTACAGCTTTTTTTTTAATGGTTAGTTGAAGAAAATAATTTTCTAAATATTCTTGCCTAGGCTGGCTTTGAACCAGGATTCTCAGATCTCAGCATCCTGACACCCTAGGATTATAATTGGAGCCTCTGGCACTGGGCTCAAGGTAGTACTTTAGCAGCTGACTGGTCATAGGGTCATATATATAACCTATTTTTTTTTGTTGTTGTTGTTGTTGGTCACGGGGCACTACAGCTCAAGGCTAGTGATCTATCTCTTGAGCCACAGCGCCACTTCCCATTTTCTGGTGGTTAATTGGAGATAAGAGTTTCATGGACTTTTGTGCCAAGGCTGTCTTTGAACTGCAATCCTCAAATCACAGTCTCCTGAGTGGCTAGGATTATAGGCGTGAACCACCAGGCTGAGATCTTATATTTTTATTTTTGTCTTTTTTTTTTTTTTGGCCAGTCCTGGGCTGGAGCTCAGGGCCTGAGCACTGTCCTTGGACTTTCTCAAGGCTAGAGCTCTACCACTTGAACCTCAGCACCACTTCCAGCTATTTTTTCTATGTATGTGGTTCGGAGGAATCAAACCTGGGTCTTCGTGCATGCTAGGCAAGCACTCTACCACTAGGCCAAACTCCTGGCCCTATTCTTGTCTTTTACTGATATTCTTTGCCTACTCTTGATACAATCTTTAAATTTGAAATTCCCCTTGGATTTTGGCTTAGTTAGAAAATAGAGCTGAAATACAACTTATCATTTGCTTCTTCATGCCCTTCCACCTTCCATTTCTGGTGAGTTGTCTTCTCCCCTACACTATCACTTTGCCTTTCTTTTGTCTCGCTGGCAAGCTGCAGAAGAGCCCACTATGTTAAATATCCCAAACCATGCCTTAGCTGCCCCTTGCATTGAAAAGAGAAGGAAATGGCATGTGTGTTTCACCTTCCCAGTGACATATTTCCCGTGGCCTTGTATTTAATTAGATTATTGTGAATGTCATGCTGTGCTGTATTGTGCTTTATTAAGACTAAAATGTGGTTCCATGATAAAACATGCTGTAAGTCCTGCAGTGCAGTACAACAGGAAATTTGTAGCAACACCTGTGTCTGCTTTGTTGCGACTGGTAAATAATGACCTCAAATGTCTATGTAAGGGAGAAAGAGGCTAGAGGACATGCTATTCTCCAAGTAAAAGTACCCTTCACTTTAAAGCATAAAAGTTAAATTAATGGAAGAAATTTTCAGCTTTTCCTAATACCATCAGATTAGCGTGTTGCACTGTTCTGTAGGAAATATACTTGGAAACTGTAACTCCTCTGTGCATCACCTTTACAACAAAATAAAATAAACTTTTTCTTTTAAAAAGAAAGATTCACCCTCAATAAATAATGATTGAATGTTGGCTAATGATATGGAAACGATTAGATTGGGTTAATCTATGCTGTATTTAGAGCAAATCAGCATTTGCTTTTCTCACTCAATTTGTACTTCTTTTTAGAGAAATAGAGGAATGTCTTTGTTTTAATCATATAGATTATGCTAACAATATATACATATATATATATATAACATTTAAACTCTGAGATTACTTTACCCGTTAGCTCCATTTTATCTCATGGCCTAATTGGATATTCATTTAGGAAATGTGCCAGAAGATAGCTAGATGGGAGGCAACCCATTATGTTTTTCATCTGAAGATACCATGCTAATTGCTGCTATCCATGGAGCATGCTCTCGTTTTATGGAGCCCATGCTCAGCCCTGGGGTGATCCAGACATTCACAATTTAGATTTACTTTAAACTAAATGCCATTAAGAAGTCTTGATGAATGTTGACTATTAGTGTGTATTTTCAGTTCAATAGCCAACCCTTGTCAGTCATCCTAGAAGACAGACATTCTAGGAGATTGAAAAGGCATCCTGAAGAGGATCACAATGCAGCTATGGTTTCAGTTGCCTTCTGGATCTGAAACCTTGACTCATGACGTGGGGATGGGTTGCTAGCCAGCGTCTTTCTTCTTTTTCATATATTTTTATGGTAATTAATAGAAGGGTTACATTATATTCACCAGATAGAAGGTGCATTACTTCACAAACATTGGTACTCTTTCTCATGCCTTGGTCCCCATTTCCCTCCCCCCACCCCCACCTGTCATCTTGTTTTTCTCCCTTCCCTATCCAATTTCAAACAACCAAATATGCATATATACAATATATCAGATAACAAGGTAAAATACTGTAATAATGTGAGATAACCAAGGGACAGCAAAAGAGATGAGAGACAACAGTACATTAAGGACAACAATTACTCATAATATGGCTTTTGGTTCTATATCCTGGAGGTCCTTTCATTTAGCCTCATCCTATATGGCTTTATGTATCTAGATTTTGTTCTATTGTAAATCTCTGCTAGGAGAGCCCAAGGTTTCTACTGGTTATGACAAATGAGGGAAACCACTGAGCCTATGTTCCTTTGAGTCTGGCTTTCTTCACTTAATATGATTTTTTCTAAGTCTTTCCATTTCCTTACAAATGGGGCGATGTCATTCTTTCTTTAAGCAGCATAAAATTCCATTGTGTATAAATACCACATCTTGTTGATCCATTCATCAACTGAGGGGCATCTGGGTTGGTTCCATATCTTTGCTATAGTAAATAGTGCTGCAATGAGCATCATTGTGCTAATGGATTTAGTATGTCCTTATTTCTGGACGATTGGGTAAATGCCAAGTAGTGGAATTGCTGGGTCATAGGGGAGCTCTATGTTTAGTCTTTTGAGGAACTGCTATACTGCTTTCCATAGTGGTTGAACAAGTTTGCACTCCCACCAACAGTGTAGTAGTGATCCCTCCTGGACGTATCCCCTCCAGCATCTGTTGTTATTAGATTTCTTAATTATGGCCATTCTAACTGGAGTGAGGTGGAATCTTAGAGTTGTTTTGATTTGCATTTCTTTTATGGTAGCCAGCTTCTTTCTATCCTGTCAAAGAATAGGCTGAGGATTTTCTCAGTGAGACTGATCTATTTTTTTTTTTTAAAGAACTGGATCTGCTCCCTTAGAATGTTGCTAGTTCTCTCTTGTGGCAATTGTGTGGGTAAATACTTGTCACAAGACTGTCTAGCGAGGAGATGACAATTCTAGGTTATTAGGAAATCATTTGGTCTATCCAAGCAGCAAGGCCTTGGTAGCCAGAGTAGCAGTTTTGGTATTCATGAGAAGTTCTGTCCAGATGAAGATGTATGGCTGTAAATCAGATACCACCAAAAAGAGGAGTTACTGATAGATTATGATAAATAACTCAGATTAGATGTGAGAAGAGGTGGAAGTCTTTTGAAAGCGAGTGAATAGTTGACAATGATAGCTCATTTGATGCTGATAAATAATGACAAGTTGTTGGATGGTAAAGTACTTTGCTAATTTGTGCACCATTTGGCATGTGAGATTAAAACAAAAGTCAGAGAGCTGAGTATGTGTGACATTACATATGAATGATTGAAGGAAGATGGAATGAGGAACAAGTCCAATCCTTATATGTCATTAAATATGAGCCTGCAGTACCCAAAGGCATTTGCTTCAATCTCTTGAAGAATCAAAGGCTATCTGCCTCTGACAGCCAATATGTGTGTATTTTTTAAATGTGAAAAAGAGTCGATGTAAATAAAAAAAACTTTAAAAACTGGCAGCCTATTCAGAAAGAATTGCTAATGTGACTTTTGATTCTGAGCATTTGGAACAGTGTGAGCAGTATTGATATTTGGCTCTGAGAATGAAAGGCAAAGAACCGAAGAACAAAGAGCCGCCCTGGTCAGTAGTGAATGGAAACCGAATGGCAGATAATGAACAGAGGAGCATAGCCAGGCACACAGGCCCTTAGATCTCTGGGAAGAGAGCAGACAGACAGGGTGCAGTCAGGGCAGAGAGATGTGGAATCATGACATCTTTGATGAATCATCTTCCCATCAGCCTAGCTACACTGTAAAGCAGACCTAAAGAAATGAAAAGCCCCATAGAAGGGCCTGTGTTTTGAGTTCCATTAATGGTGACGTGACAGAAGACAAAAGACCTACAGCCGTAGGCAGACTCTTTGAAGACCCGGATGAGTGAGATGTCATCATATCTTTTAGTGCTTCTTAAGCTGTGTGGAAGAGGGTGTTTCTGTTAGAGGCAAAGGGATATACCTGACCAGTTGAAAAAAAATACTGAGGGAGGAAAAAAAACACAAAACCAACAAGCAAACAACAACAAAAAAACCCCTCACTTGTTTGCAACAAAATGACACTGCAGTTAGAATGGATGTCCATAGTTGGTGAACTCAGAGCAGGTGTACCTGCTTTCCATAGTTAGCCCCTCCCTTTCTCAAAGGCTGAAATCCAGATAGGAAAGCCAGAGAAAATCCTGACAGGAAATATTATGCCTGTTTATCTACTCATGAAAAACCTTAACCTTCTGGCCTCATTAAAAAAAAACAAACAAACAAAATAAAGGAACAATCAGACCAGCTAGTGATTTTTGTGTGTATGTGTGTGTGTGTGCTGGTAAGAGTCTGTCTTTGAAGAGCATTGGTTTGTATGTGTAAGGGTTGCTTCAACCAACCCTGGGGAATGCCAGAATATTAGGTTTTATGAATTCCAAGGACCACTATGACAGTCTGGTTGCTCTGAGAGACTATATTAAAACACATGTGAGAAACTTAAAATTTATTTGTTCAAGTATCTGTTTATTTTCTAAGTACTGGACTATTGTGTTAAGCAAATTCACATGTGATTCCTGTCCTTATGGAGCTAATTCTGGCTGAGGAGATTATAGGAAGACTCTCGCCACTCACAGGCTTGGGGGCTCCCTGCCCTGTGAAATTCTAGTTCTATTATTTATTGAGCCATTATGACTACTTGTCTTCTCCTCTTCCTGAGCAGGTTAAAAATAATAATAAATGATAAAAATACCAACATCACAAGGCTGTGTTAAATTAAGGGAGCTAATTAATGTCAACTATTCCCAATAATTGTTCTTTTTTTTTAATTAGGAGACAACATTCTTTTTATTTTATTTTTTGTCAGTTGTGGGGCTTGGACTCTGGGCCTGGGTGCAGTCCCTGAGCTCTTCAGCTCAAGGCTACTGATCTACCTCTTGAGCCACAGTGCCACTTCTGATTTTCTAGTGGTTAATTGGAGATAAGAGTCTCATGGGCTTCAGTGCCAGGCTGGCTTTGTACCATGATCCTCAGATCTCAGCCTCCTGAGTAGTTAGGATGACAGACATGAGCTACTGCCCCGGGCAGGAGACAACATTCTTACAGTTTTTGAGTCAGGAATAGTGTGTGTGTGTGTGTGTGTGTGTGTGTGTGTGTGTGTGTGTGTGTGTGTGTGAAGTTTAAATTTTTATTGACATAAAAAAAGGCATGTGGTTGAAAAGGTCAGAAGTCTGTGAGGTTTGAATGTGAAACAGCTAAACTACCATGTTCATTTTGTATTCCCAGAGGCAAGATTTTTGTCCCCATGTTTCTCAAGAACATGTGGTCTTACTACTTCTTGAATTTTCAGTCTTAGATGTTGAACTTAGGTCTACATAAGGCAGGGATTTCACTCTTGCATGCCCTGCCTCCAATATTTTAGAGACAGTAATTATCTAGTTATTCCTAGAACAAAATCTTCCTTCTGCCCTAGTGTCTTCCACTTAAATATGAGCAGGGAGTCAAGACTATCAGACATTTGATAGGGAGAACCCTTCTTCCCACCATGTTTACAGTTTTGTAGCTCTATGAGTGTGACTACAGTGAGTTAGGCAGCATACTATGATAAATTTTGCTCCCATCCATAATATTTTTTTGTTAATAAGTGTCTTTTTTGGTTATATTTTTACTTAAGTTTCTACTGTACAGGTCACTGATTTTACCTAACTTTGCCTCAGTTGTGGTATCTTACCTCAATATATTTAAATACATTGAACTATGAACCATTTTCTTTTGAAAAAAATTCCTCTAGGATTTATTTTGGGTCTGCATTGATTTATACTGCTTGTTTGTTTAGGTCTGACACATGCTTTTTTTTGGTTTATTATAGGGCTTGAACTCAGGGTCTGGGAGCAATCCCTGAGCCTCTTTGTGCTCAAGGGTAGTGCTCTACCAATTGAGCCACAGCTTCACTTCCATTGTTTTTGAAGGGTTAAATTGGAGATTGGAGTTTCTCAGGGACTTTTCTGCCCCAGCTGACTTCAAAGTGCAATCCTCAGATCTCAGACTCCTGAGTAGCTAGGATTATAAGAGTGAGGCACCAACAACCAGCTTTGTTGTTGTTGCCTCATTGGGCACTTGAACTTAGGGCTTGAGTGCTGTCCCTGAGTTGTTTTTGCTTAGGGCATTCTACTTGTGCCACAGCTCTACTTCTGGCTATTTTGGTTGTTAGTTGGAGATAAGAATCTCACAAAAGGTTTGTAGAAGAAAGAGTTTTGAAATACTTCACATCTTTTTTTTTTTTACCTTCACATTATTAGTTGGGCTAGGTATAAAACTTTAGGTTGGAAATATTTTTTTTTGCAGTATTTGAAAGGATCCTTCTTAGTTTTTTTTATAGTATTTTTAGTAGCTTACATTAGTTATACACAGAAGGTTAATATTAGCGTAAGTTAATAATATATTCAAATCAATCTCATCTCCTCTGTCATTCTCCTTTCCCTCCTTATTCCCTCCTCTGAACACTTTTTACTTTTTAGATATATGAGTTGTGGAGAAGTCACTGCCACAGTGCTTCTTGATCCTATATATGGAAAGTTTGCTTTTTTTCCCCCCTTTTGGAAGCTTGTGGTACCTTTTTGTGGCATGTTCTAAGAAATTTCATATATAATATTTGATATATGAGTGAATATGTGATTACTTTTATTTTGTTCTATTTTTGGCCAGTCCTGGGGCTTAAACTCAGGCTTGGGCACTGTCTTTGGGCCTTCTCAAGACTACTGCTCTAACACTTGAGCCTCAGTACCTCTTCTGGCTTTTTCTGTGAATGTGGCTACCAAGGACTTGAACCCAGGGCTTTGTGCATGCTAGGCAAGCATTCTATCACTAGGCCATGCTCCCTGCCTTTACTTTTATTTTTGTACTGGTCATCTTCAGTATGGAAGATTATATCTTTTGGTCATGAGGAATTTTTTTAAACTACTCTTTATTTTTCTTTCTTTGATTTTTGTAATTTTTTTTTTTGCCAGTTCTGGGGCTTGAACTTAGGGCCTGAGCACTGTCCTGTGTTTCCCGAAAGCCAGAGCTCTACGACTTGAGCCACAGTACTACTTCTGGTCTTTTCTATGTATGTGGTATGGAGGACTTGAACCTGGGTCTTTAGGTTAGATAAGCACGCTACCAGTAGACCAAACTCCCAGTCTTATTTCTGTAATTCTTATTGGAAATTAAACATCCTGAATTTATACACAAATTTTCAGTTATTTCTCATTTTCTCCCATTATTATACTTTTTTCTTTAGGCAAAGTTCTTCAAAATTATCTGCTATATAGCCCATTGTATAATTTGAAAATTTCACTTCTGTTGTCATAGTTTTGATTCATTATTTTTATTTCTCTGAATATTTCCTCCTTCCTTCCTTCCTTCCTTCCTTCCTTTCTTCCTTCCTTCCTTCCTTCCTTCCTTCCTTCCTTCCTTCCTTCCTTCCTTCCTTCCGTCTGTTTCTCTTTCTTTTTCATTTTTTTTTTTGCCAGTCTTAGGCCATGAACTCAGGGCCTGGGCTCTGTCCCTAAGCTTCTCTATTCTCAATGCTAGAGCTTTACCATTTGGCTATAGTACCCCCCTTCTGGCCTTTTCTGATTATATGGTACTGAGGAATTGAACCCAAGTCTTTGTGCATGCTAGGCAAGCAGTCTGCTTGCTATATTCCCAGCCCCTAAATATTTCTTTTTTAAATAATTTTATTGTGATTAATAGAAGGGTTACATTATATTCACCAGATAGAAGGTGCATTACTTTACAAACATTGATACCCTTTCTCATGACATGGTCCCCATTTCCCTCCTACTCTCCTCCTGTTTATCTTGATTTCTCCCTTCCCTACCTAATTTCAAATAACTAATTAAGCACATATAAAATATAACAGATAACAAGGTGAAAAATTGTAACAATATGCGATAAACAAGGGATGGCAAAAGAGATGGGAGATAACATAGTACATTAAGGACAACAGTCACTCGTTATATGGCTTTTGTTTCCTAATCCTGGAGGTCCTTACATTTAGTGTCGTACTATTAGGCCTAATGTCTCTAGATTTTGTTCTATTGTAAATCTCTGCTAGGAGAGCCCAAGGTTTCTACTGATTATGACAAATGAGGGAGACTATTGGGCCTATGTTTTGAGTCTGGCTTACTTCACTTAATATGATTTTTTCTAAGTCTTTCCATTTCCTTACAAATGGGGTGATGCTGTTCTTTCTGACAGCAGCATAGAATTCCATTGTGTATAAATACCACATCTTGTTGATCCACTCATCAACTGAGGGACATCTGGGTTGGTTCCATATCTTTGCTATGGTAAATAGTGCTGCAATGAACATTGTTGTGCTAGTGGATTTAGTATGCCCTTGTTTCTGGACGAGTGGGTAAATGCCAAGTAGTGGAATTGCTGGGTCATAGGGGAGCTCTATGTTTACTCTTTTGAGGAACTGCCATACTGCTTTCCATAGTGGTTGAACGAGTTTGCACTCCCATCAACAGTGTAGTAGTGATCCCTCCTGGCCACTTCTCCTCCAGCATCTGTTGTTATTAGATTTCTTGATTATGGCCATTCTAACTGGAGTGAGGTGGAATCTTAGAGTTGTTTTGATTTGCATTTCTTTTATGACCAGAGATGGCCCCTGAGTATTTCCTAAAAAAAATAAAATACTTGGAGCTGGGCACCAACCTGCATTCCCAGCCTTTGAATATTTCTTTAAAAAAATTACTTGGAGATGGGCATTAGTGGCTCATGCCTGTAATCATAGCTAAGATCTGAGGATCACAGTTGGAAATCAGCCCAGGAAAGGAAAATCTGTGACTCTTATCTCCAGTGTACTACTCAAATAAGTCAGAAGGGTGCTATGGCTTAAATGGTAGAGAGCACTCACCTTGAGCAAATGTTGCTCAGTCTAGGCCCAGAATTTAGGTTCCAGGAAAGGCTAAAAAATGAAATATTTCAGTTGGTTGTGATGGCACATGCCTGTAATCTCAGTTATGTAATTATATGGGAGGCACAGATAGGTGGATAGCAGACTGAAGCTGACTCAGGACAAAAGCTTCTAAAAAAACAAAACCAAAAAGAGCAGGAAGAGTAGCTTAAGTGGTAGAGTTCATATTTGAGTTCAAACTACTGGAAAAAAATATCTCTTTCTTATTTTTGGATGATATATTCATTTTCTTCTTTCTAATAGTGCCCAAGCTGATATTTAAAAAAATCTAGTCTCCATAGTTCATGAAGTTATATTTCAGGATGTCAGATAATCCTTGACTCATGTTTAAGTGTGAGGCACCAGGACAGATTGAATTTTGAGTGCCTAGAGCTTGTTTGTTTTGATTTTCATGGTAGGGAGATCTAGCTGGGGAAGCCTCTGGGTGCTCCATATCAGTGTAACTAGGAGTATTGTCTAGGAACAGTCAGATTTATAAAGAAGGTCCTGTTACCATCTGTATGTGTATGTATGTATGTTTGTATGAATGTGTATGTGTGTTTGTATGTATGTGTGTTTGCATTTGTACATGTGCCTAGATGTCAGCATTCTGGGAACCAAGCAAAGGGAGAAGGCCTTATGTGTGATAAGTTTAATGCTTCTATGCTCACCTACATTCACTTAATTTCTCTTATTTTTAGCACAGTACTCTCTCCTACTGATGGGCAAGGTATTTCCCAGCATTAAGGCTCTCTGATTTCTATGATGAAATTTTATTCATTGTTAAGCAAAGAAACTTTAGTCCTTTCAAATGTCTACAGTTGTATACAGTGAAGGAGAGCAGATTTTCAGCTCATCATATTTTTATTTTTTTACCTTTACCCTGGTTACCAAAGGTACATGCCATTACGATCTTCTGAGCTTTTTGGAGGTTTGTGGTATAAATTGGGTTATGCTTTGTTCTTTCACTACTGGCTTAGATTCAACTTAGGGACTAAGATAACTGTTATTTACTTGCATTTGTGACTTCAAATACATATGTATAACCTTTTCCAATTTATATTTTTTTTATAAAAAACCTCTATCTTTTTTAGTTTGTAACCAAAATTATCTTTTTTTGTAATTTTAGAGTCTAAAGGAGAGAGTTGAATGCGATATATACCCATTTTAGTTGCAAGTGAAGAAATTCTTTGATCCTGATTCTTTTGTTATACAGAGAACATTTAATACATTTCCACGTTATTTTTGTGTCTTCCTCATCTTACTTTATGTATACTCTCATCTGAAAATGACTTTTGTAAAACTTTGGTATAATGTGTCTGTTATCAACATCAATCATATATTTTCTGCTGTATGAATGTCGAGACTTTATGAAATATAAATTGAAATCAATTCTATACTTTGTGTGCCAATATTGGGATACTGAGGCTTGAACTCAGGACATTCTGCTTTTGTTTGGCTTGTCTACTCAAGGCTGATGAGTTACCACGTGAGTCATACCTCCATTTCTGGCTTTTTGCTGTTTAATTAGAGAGAAGAGTCTCAGGAACTTTCTTGCTTGAGCTCGCTTTGAACATCAATCCTCAGATACTGGCCTCTAGCTACCAAACTTGGTAACTATTTTTGCCCTTTCTCTTACAAAATGGTGATTGTTAGCTTTCTAAATCTACAATAGTAAAAAATAAGTGAGAATTTAATCCTCCCATTTCCAAGGACTGGTTGTCCCACTTGAGGATTGTTTACTTACTAGATTTTTATTTCTTCTTGGTAGTGGTTACTTCTGCCATTTTTCTTCCTTATTAGGTTTTTTTTCAGTGGGCATTGTAATATAAACTTGTAGTTCCAGAATTTAGTGAAGTAGAGTCCTGAGCTATACATCAAAACTTTGTCTCAAAAACACTGAGGGCTGAGAATATATCCCAGTGGTGAGGTGTTAGCTTAGCATGTACACAGAACTGCGTGTGATCTGCAGAGTCATGAAAAGAAAACTTTTCATTTATTTTTAAAGTCAGGAAGTAGAATAAGCTTGCCAATGACCATCTTTGATTCAGTTCAATAATCATATCTTAAATGTTTGTTAGGCGCCCAGCTTCTTTGTTTATATTGAGGAAGCTGAAACTTAAATGGTGAAGAATTAATTTTTGATTTCTGTAATTTCAATTTGATCTAGCTTTCCTATACACTGAAAAGTGTTATTGCGCTCCTTTTGTTTTTGCCTTTTAAAACAAGGTGGAAGCATATAAGGAAAAACTTAGCACTGCCTGCCCCCAAACACCTTTTCCATTCAGTGAACAGTTGACTGAAATGCACCATTAATATTCATGTCTTCCCTTTAAAGGTCTGGAACCTATTAAAATGTAAAAACACATGGTCTGTATTCACACCTAGGACTCTCTGAATCTTTCCTGTCAGTAGGTTTGGCAGGCGTGGAATGGATGGAACATGAGGCTCATGGCCACGTGGAGGCTGTGGTAATGGGTATACTGAGGGGGATTGAAGAGACACAGCACATCAGGGAAGGAAGCCTGGGGCTGTCAGGAGCAGAACACAAATTCTCCATGTTTTGACACTATTCATTTCTAAATTCTTTAAAAATCTCTTTCGTTGGGGCTGGGAATTTTGCCTAGTGGTAGAGTGCTTGCCTAGCATGCACGAAGACCCGGGTTCGATTCCTCGGTACCACATACATAGAAAAAAGCTGGAAGTGGTGCTGAGGCTCAAGTGATAGAGTTTAACCTTGAGAAAGACCAAGGACAGTGCTCAGACCCTGAGCCCAAGCCCAGGACTGGCAAAAAAGAAAAAAAATCTCTTTTGTTCTAATTTAGGAAATGAACAGTCCTTATGTGGTCTATGTTGCCATGCTCAACTTCCTAATGTATTTTGTTGACTAGAATATAAGGTGTCTTTGGTTGCTAACTAATCTAGTTTGTTTAGGGAGGGAGGAGACCATTTATCTCTTAGTTCTCTTATATTTCTCTCAGCATCAATATATGTTCAACACTGTTCCTAATTTCAGGCAGGAATTTTAGGGCTTCAGCTGGCATTGTTGATTGACTGAATGAAGATGTTCTGACATCTTGATCATCCTATTTGGTGTTTTTCTTCTCAGCCTGAATGATTCAGAATTTTACATTTTTCTTCAGAGTTCTCACAATATACCTCCTTTCTTTCTTCAGTAGCCTGGTCAAATTCTTTTATGTCCTACTGTTGGAATTGCTTCCCTAAAGCTATAATAGTTCCAGCTAGTGGTTTATGGATTTCTAGGTAGTCAGACTGTGCTGTCTGCATCTATTAATGGGATTAAGATCCTGGGGAGGCTTCATGAGCCTTGTGTTTGAGGAGGTGAAGAGGTTCTGTCATCAGACCTTTACAGAGAAGCAGAATTGTGGAAATAGTCATCAGGAGATAGTCAGGTAGGGTAGAGTTATTGAGAGGCAATAGGTTTAGACATGGTGCCCTTTGAAATAATTCCCCCATTATTCCATTGTATATAGGCATCTCTGTCTATGTATGTATGTATGTATGTATGTATGTATGTATGTATGCATCTACCTATCTATCCTATTTATCAGTTATCTGGCAAGAATGGTTAAACTATCCTATCTGTCTGTAGGTTCTAGAGTCACTCTGCTTGGGTTCAAATGCAAGTTTCAATATTTACTGTTCTTTTGTTTGAAAGAGTGACCTTAACCCTTCTATACCATAGCTTTCTCCCTTTTTCATTCAAAGAATGAGTATCTGCCTCATTAGATCACTTAAGTGAGTTAATAAGATTTAAATACCTAAAATATAAATTCCCTCTAGATATTAGCTGTTCTTATTATCACCATCCAGATAATATGATCAAAATGTCTTCAAGAATCCAGGGGATTCTGCACTCTGCACTTTGAGTCCCTCGGAATTGCTTTACACAAGGAAGAAAATAAAGATCTGCTCTTTGTAAACCTGCACTGTCACTAGCTCATTAATTAGGCTTCTAAGGCATCATAGCCCAGAGGGTGACAGACCAAATTAGAGAGTGGAGGAAGGAAGTGGCACCTAAAATTAATGAGAATTTTGCTAAACTGCATCATAGCAATGGAGGTGACAATGTCCACAGAAGCAGCAATGAATGAGCATGGGGTCCATGGCCTTGGCCCTGGGCTAACCATCAGCCTCTGACCTGATTCTTTGCTTGTGAAATGGGGATATGATTGTTTGCCTGCTGTGGAATGAACATTTGTATCCCTCCAAAATTCATAGGTCTAGTGGTGTTCCAATTAATTTGGTGACTTTCACATACTCCTTGAGTAGCCTGGGCTCTTTTGGGCTTTGCAGGTCTGTGGTCGTCCTCTCAAAGGGCCTGTGGTAGACACCATCAGCTTTGATTCCATTCTGCTCATCATTCAAGGTCGGCACCATCGGCTGCTCAAAGCCTCCTCTGTCCTACTCTCCCATGCCACCAAATGGAACTTATCTCTTCCTTGTCCTAATAGGCTAGCCCCTGCCTGTGGTCACATTTATAGTCATTTATAGTCTGTCTCTTTAGGTTCATAGCCTACCCTCAGTAGTCATGAGTTTACTAATATTCTCTCTCTCTCTCTCTCTCTCTCTCTCTCTCTCTCTCTCTCTCTCTCTCTCTCTCTCTCTCTCTCTCTCTCTCTCTCTCTCTCTCTCTCTCTCTCTGTCTTTGGTATTGAGACATGAACTTAAGGTCTGGGCACTGGTTCCTAAGTTCTTTTGTTCAAGGCTAGCACTTTACCACTTGAATCACAGCTCTACTACCAGCTTTTGTTGTTGTTACTTACTGTCTTTTGAACTTTTCCTCTCTGGGCTGACTTTCAACCATGATTCTCAGATTTCAGACTCGTCAGATTTCCCCTCAGATCCTCAGCTAGGGTAACTGGAGTGAGCCTCCGTAGTCATGAGTTTCTTTAGTAACAGGACTGCTGTCTCACTTCTTCCCAGCCCCTCTGACCACAGTATTTTTCTACAGCTGGAACTTAGGAGGCATGTATTGGAGAAACAAAATTTCTGTTGATTTTCCTGTTCTTGGGATGCTTGAATCTCAGTATCACTTAGAAACTTTTCATTGTAGTAAAATCTTAAGGGTCTAGAAATCTAATTTGTGTCTGAAAACACACCTAACTAAACTGTTGAGGAAGGCAGAAGTTTATAAATAGTCAGGTATTGTACTGTCTGACCCTTCAAAAGATGGGATGAAAGCCAGAGCAGCCTTCCCACTGCCTCAGCAGCTGGAGTCTGTCTCAGGTCCTCTGGGCCTGACCTTGTCCAGCTGTTAATGGTGGTTAGCCTTAAAGTAGCTGATCAAAAATGTAATGTCTTAAAGTGATCAGACAGACCAGACTGATCAGGGCCAACTCCTTTCAACAGGCTGACCCATTAGAAATCCAGGACACTGATTTCATAGGTATTCACAGCTGTGTGGGGCTTCAAAGAGATGGAGAAAGATTGCTTCTTTGCTGGTTGGGGATGTCTAGAGAGCTTAACGAGGCCATCTCTGGGCCTTGTTGCAGTCTGTTGATGGGAAGCCTGGTGTGACAGGCAGTTAATGTTTAAGGACAATGAACTGTCTTGCTGTGTGATCACTGCAAGATGGTCTTTTATGGTTTCATTGGTGAGTCATGTCATCTTCTCTGGGCAATCAATTTTTACCTTGCTAAACTTGCTCTGCTTTCCTTATGAATACGTTTATTTATAAACTTCAAATCCTCCATCCCTTCCCGAGCTCTGGTTTTGAACTTTGGTTGGGCACTGGCTGGGAAACTTCAGGCTGTCCAGGTTTGGGGGTAGGTATTTCAAAGTCAAATTGTCTAGACATCTGTTCTAGAATTTGGTATGGCTTCACTGAGCCTGTTACTTGGGAGATGTCTTTCTTTATGGTTGGCCTGGCATCGTTAATTTTAGTAAAAAAATTTTTTTGCACTGTAGTTTTATACACTAATAGTCTGGAAGTGCTCTGCATTACTTACCCCACAGGCCTGGGGAAATGAGAGCTTCTGACAGAGTCTGTCAGCTCCAACACTGGAGTACTCATGGACGCTTTCAATGGCCCTGCCAAGGCTGCCTGAACTATTTGCTCCCCTTCCGAGTCTCCTCTCACTCGATATGGGACTGCAAACATGCCAGTCATGCCTAAGAACAGAACAATAACAGCAGTGATGGTGGCCGCCACTGATCGGGAGGACCAGCTACTGGGCTCTGTGTTCTGCTACCATCAGTGGTTCCCCATCTCTCCACTGCACATTAGGCAATGGAGGAAAATGAACACAATTAGCCCTGGATTTCCTTGTCTAATGTTGTGTTCCAGACCTCCCTTTTATAAACTTTTTAAATGATCCATTTGGTTCTGATTATTTCAGTAATCTGTAAGTCTTGGAGAATGTTTTGACACTAAAGAAACCAAAACATGGCTGAACACTAGAGGCAAGGGTCAGGCCTATAATCCAGCTACGTGGGAGGCTGCAAGGAGAAGGATCATGGCTTGAGGCCCCTTATGGCAGAAGAGTTCTCAAGGTCCTTCATCTAAGGAAGACCTGGCTGGGGTGGCACAGGCCTGTTTTTCTAGCTACACAAGAAGACTAACAGAGGCAGCACAACCAGGAATGTGCACTAGTGGGAAAAATAATGACAAAAAATCAAGACTGGAGGCTTGGCTCAGCAGTAATGAGTGAACTTATATTGGTGGCCAGAGTGGGGCTGGAGAAGATATTGCGGACTGTGCGTTTCCCATCGGTGTGGTCAAGTTAAAGGAGGTGTCCCCTCCATTTCAGATCACTGCCTGGATGGATTTTCTGAGGGGTGAGGGGCACAAGGCAGCCATGCTTAGCAGAAATGTCCCAACACTTTTGCTTGGATTCTGTGCAGTGGGCCTGTAATTGGAAGGTAATAAGTATTGCTTTGGTGCCACCCTTTCTGTAGCAGGATAATTAATTGACTACGAATTAGATCCTGCTCTCTTTATAATGTTTCCTTCCTCCTTTTAAGCAAGTTGCTAAACCCTTGGTAAGCCTTAGCATTGAGACATTTTTTTATGATGTGGTGGAAGAGAAGTTTCTGGAGTCATTGTCTCTCTAAAATAGCCAAACTGTAGAAACAACATTGTAAACCATTTTTCTTGACAGGGAAGAGATAGAGAGCGAAGAGGGGAGTTTTCAGACATTGCAGTGCATCATCTTCATCATGAACCCTTCACCTCCATACCCTAGAAGGTAGCAGGAGTCCCGAGAGAATGGCTGTGCACTAATAAACTTGGGGAGGTGGGCCCCAGTAACCAAGAATCCCAGCCCCAGAAAAGATTCTACTGCAGCTCAGTGAGCTTGACCAGTGACCCTGATACAATGTCACTCCTGCCATCTCTTAGTGCCACCTCAGGCATCTCAATTCGGATGCATCTTTAGGAGGGGAAGCATTGCCAGGGATATTCCCACAGATTTTGCATTTCATTTGGCAAGAGGGCTATTTGGAGTTGCAATTAGATGGATTGCAGCAAATGAGAGGAATGTATATTTACTGCACGCCTAAATGTTCATACCCACTGAGATTTTATTTCTCTCTTCCTGAAATTGAAGATGACATATCATCTTCTTACACAGAGGGGGTCCAGTCATCATGAAAATGCTGTAACACCTGAGGTCAGACATGGTGTTACATGCCTGTAATCCCAGCTACATGGGCAGCTGAAGTAAGAAAAGCATGCCTTTGAGGACAGCTTTGGGTTCATAGTGAGACCCTTTCTCAGAAGGAAAAGGGGAAGGTATAGAGTTCATTGGTGTGGGAAATTATCCAGGAATGACACCATCCAGGTTTCAGCATTTGTCAACTGAGCTTTGATATATAAACAGGCACCATATAGCTAGGTGTTACTGCTGGTGAACTCAGGAGCAAAACTGGCACATACAGGCTGCCCTGAAGTGATGTCATTTTCTATTACTCCTAACTCACTAGCCTGACCAGAACATGGACAATACCAGAGGCCAGCAGAGGCCCTCTGAGGACCCCATAGAAACGGCTGTTCTGCACCCTGCAGAGCTGGAGTTAAAAAAGGCAGACACATTTAATTACATTTCTTTAGCTTGCTGACTTGTGTCAGGACTATTGCTTCATTTCCTTGAGTCTGCTGAAGATTCTTTCTAAACACATGATCTATGGGATGTTCCTATTTAGTAAATACACCCAGGTGGCAGAAAAGGTCACATCTGTGTTCAGAGCCTGCCACCAGGGCTGTGGCTTATCTTGGATCTGATACCCTGTGGCTGGCACAGGAGCAGCAACACCTCCCATGTCCCAAACCGCCTGGTGCATAAAGGCCTGACTCAAGCCCTTTTCCCATTAGCACTACCTGTGCATGAATGCCTCATTGTATCCCAAATGTCAACCTCTAATGCAGTAACAGGCTTTAACCTAGAGCAGACAACGGGGCCGATCAGGTGTTAAAGAAGGATTATTAATGAAAATGAGAAAAACTATGTATTTAGGACAGAGTGTCAAAGGAAGAGAGCAGTGGACTGGGGTAATAGTTTCCTCAATGCTTTTGGGAAACAGCTGCAGAAGCCAAGTATGTGCTTTACTGCAGACCCCTGGTTCTCTGGCTCAGGGAGTAATAAAGGATGCACTTCTCACCACAAGGGGGTAGCACTAGCTCTGCACCTGTCACTGAGGCAGATGTCACAAGGAGGAGGTGAGGGCAGACTGGCAGAGGGCAGCTGCTTTGGGAGCCGGAAAGACTTAGAATCATGACAACTGACCTGAGTGATGGGAAGTCTCACTTTTGTGTGAAAGCAGAAGTGGGTTTTATTTACCTACAAGGTCATCTGAGAAGATCTCTTACCTTTTCTGGTTTCAGTGTTTTCACAAGGTCAGTGGTAGTGTCTCCCACGTGGAGGCTCTACTGTGAAATGTAGCTGTGAAAGTGCTCCCAAATTGACAAGTGTATTGCACCTAATGGGTATTTATTCAACAACTTGGTGGTGTTGTAGCTGCCATGTGAAAGACACTGTTACATGTAAAGGTGTAAAAACTTGGAGCATGAAGTTTGTTTATTTATTTTTATTTATTTATTTATTTTTTGGTGTGTGTGTGTGGGGGGGAGGCAGTCAGTTGTTGGTCTTGCACTCTGGGCCTGGGCATTGTCCCTGAATTCTTCAGCTCAGGGCTAGTGCCCTACCACTTGAGCCACAGCATCACTTCTGGTTTTCTGCTTGTTTATTGGAGATAAGAGTCTCATGGGCTTTTGTGCCCAGGCTGGCTTTGAACTGTGGTTCTCAGATCTCAGCCTCCTGAGTAGTTAGGATTACAGGAGTGAACCTCTGGTGCCTGGCTTGTTTTATGTTTATTTATAGAATTATCTATCTGTTAACCTATCATCTATTTATATAGGGTCTCCCCTTTATAGTTCAGTTAGGCCTTAGATTCAGTCCAGGCTGGTCTAAAACTTTGGTCTCCTTTGTCATCCTATTGAGGTTTTCAGGTGTGCCCCACCATATGCAATGGCCTTGGAATCTGAATGATTATAAGGTAAACTGAGTGAGGGAAAAAATCCTCAGAATGTAATTTAAATGGAGAGCTATGAGATTTTAGGGGAAGAAGAGCTCATTTCTGGCTTGAGGCTAGTGAAAAGTCACACTGGTCAACAGGTGATGAGAAATCTAAGGCTAAACTCTGGGCAGCCTTTCAGGTGTGGGGCATGGAATGAATGAGAGAGAATGGATGGGAAAGGCAGGAGGTATTCTAGGAGTATAGAACAATTGGGTTTTTGGAGCAAAGCGGCTACATACTAGAGGCAGTGAACAAGGAATCTCAAAGAGTTAGGTGACTGAACTGGATCCTGGAAGCTAGGAAGAGAAATAGGAACAGTAGCTTAATTTGATTGTAGAGAAACAAGGGAGTTCCCTGTTAAGCAGTTCTTGGACCAATCCAGGTGTGAAAGATTGAAGGCAGGACTGGGATGATGGCAAGGCCAAAACGCAAGAAGTGAAAGGAAGGGAAAAACCAGGTGCTGCGTATAAAAGCATACAGCTGGAGAAGTGGGCTGAGATTAGGAAGAGGAAGAAAGAGTCTGAAGAAATAAAGAGAGAGCCAGGCGCAGAGGGGTTTTGTGGCCATCTGAAGGTATCTGGCTTTCTTAGGTAAGTACATGGAATCTGTGGAGTTTCTACAAGAGACAATGATGTGATCTAATTTGTCTGTTAGAAGGTTCTTTGTCTAAGCTAGAGTTAGAAAAATTGGTGGAAGAGTGATCAGAAAAATTGGTCATTTATTGTTCAGATTAAAAAAAAAGATAGGAGCCAGGAGTTTGGCCTAGTGGTAGAGTGCTTGTCTAGCATGTACAAAAACCTGGATTCTATTCCTCAGAACCATATATGTAGAAAAAGGCTGGAAGTGGTGCTGAGGCTCAAGTGGTAGAGCTCTATCCTTGAGAAAGTCCAAGGACAGTGCTCAGGCCCTGAGCTCAAGCCCAGAACTGGCAAAAAAAGATGGGATGGAACCAAGAGACACAGAGGGGCTATTTTTTTTTTTTGCCAGTCCTGGGGCTAGTACCCGATATGGGGTACTTCATTACCTCAGTCTCTACATGGTAATCTTAATCTGAAAGAGGTTTGATGGTCATTGTGCCTCCTCTTCATTAGAACCTGGGTCAAGAGGCTGGGATTAGGCAGTAACATTTCATTATAGTTTGGGAGTCTTGGCTAGTTAGGGTGATCCAATGGCTTGATATACAGTGATACTTTCTTCACTTACTTTATGGAGGAAATGTTTCCTTTAGTTCTTGTTTATTTCTCTATAGTTTGTAAGTCTTTAGATGAAAAAAACCTTCCTACTTGTTGAGCTAAACCCTTTATCTTAACATAGTACCAGAGACAAATTTCTTTTAAGAAAAACTCTTAATGTGCATGTTTAAATGATGCATTTTATGTCATGAATATGTATTATTACTGTGACATACAAACCATGCAGGTGATAAATGATGATCACATCATGATCCTTGGCTTATTTACCATTTCAGAAACCTATCATTTCCTTAGGAACATTCCAGGTCCTCCGTGCTATTTTGAAACATTCAATGAATTGTTGTCAGTCACACTTGTCCTATTGTCGTGCAGGAGAGTAGACATTTTATCTTACTCATCTGCACTCCTTTACCCATCATCACTTTCTCCTCCACATTCTTGCCAGGAGGATCAGGTAGCTACTTCTTGGCTAAAAGATCATCAAATAAAAAGGCCCTACATCAGTCAGAAATGCTTTTAGCTGTGGGTAACTAACAAGTTTAATAGACAGGACTTGTTTTCTTTTTTTCCATATATTTTCTATTGTAATTAATAGAAGGGTTACATTATATTCACCAGATAGAAGGTGCATTACTTCACATACATTGATACCCTTTCTCATGTCATGGTCCCCATTTCCCTCCCCTCCCCCACTCATCTTGACTTCCCCCCTTCCCTATCCAATTTCAAATAACCAATTAAGCATACATGAAATATATCAGATAACATGGTGAAATATTGTAACAATATGAGATAACCAAGGGACAGCAAAAGAGATGAGAGATAACATAGTACATTAAGGACAACAATCACTCATTATATGGCTTTTGTTTCTATATCCTGGAGGTCCTTACATTTAGCATCATAGTATATGGCCTTTGTATCTAGATTTTGTTCTATTGTAAATCTCTATGTCTGAAAAACAAGAGAATCTGGAGACAGGGAACTGAGTTTGTTGGATTAGGAGCTCAAAGAGTTTCTAACTCTCAACATTTTCTTCATAGTTGTTAGATAACTTCCGTGTTCCAGGTATCATCCTGCTTTGAGTGCAGAAAAGAATGGAAGATGCCACCTGTGTAGATTTATTTCCCAGTCATGGAATCATTAACCTAACCAGAAATGTCACAGAAGATTTCTCCTTAGCTCTTACTGGACAGAACTGTCCAATAGAAAGAAAGGAAGGAAGTTATCCCAGCTACCCACCCAGATGTTGAGAAAGGTTAAGTATTTAGCTTTTCCCATGCTTGTGATGCTATTCATTCAATGGAGGCAGTCTGGAGAAGGCTGATGAACATTTTGTTGATCAACCAGCTATGCCTCATCACCTACTCAACCCACCTTGAATTATGTTTACAACATTATGGTTATTAGAAACTGTAAGCTTAGGGCCGGGAGTTTGGCCTAGTGGTAGAGTGCTTGCCTAGCATGCATGAAGACCTGGGTTCGATTCCTTGGTACCACATACATAGAAAAAAGCTAGAAGTGGTGCTGAGGCTCAAGTGGTAGAGCTCTAGCCTTGAGAAAGTCCAAGGACAGTGCTCAGACCCTGAGCTTAAGCCCAGGACTGGCAAAAAAAAAGAAAGAAACTGTAAGCATAAAAATAATAAAGCAATGTAAAAATCTCTTATTATTGTGCAAATTATATTACTTTTAGAGTTCTTTTTTTCACAACTAGAAACATGTGTCTGTTTCTTGCTGCGTTCTGATGTGGTTACTTTTTGGCAGATGAGGAAATGATGCTAGAGTGGCTGTGTGACTTGACCCAGGTCATAAAATTAGTGAGTAGCAGAACTGGAATGATTTGATTCTAGGAACTGCTTCTGTGTGGACAAACCATGTGGGAGTCACAGCAAAGTCTCTGGAGCTCTTTCCACGAGCTCACAAGGCTCTCAGACCAAAAGCAAATATGGGTGCTTTATGATAACTTCCAGGGCCAAGGCCCATCCTTTCAGATGAGTGAGAGTCCATGAATAGAGGGCCAGAGCTTCAAACACTGTCACCCATAAGTAGGGACAGTGGGAATAGAGAATTTCTCTTGATACAAGAGAAAGGAGATTTTTCAGTTGTGAATACCGAATGACCATAACAGTACAACAAAGCCACCCATTTAACAGAGGTCAGCCATTGGCCTTGCGATTTTATAAGTGGCCAGGATCATTCCGAGGATTAGATTTGTCTACTGTCCCTGGACTATGAGTACGGGGAGACCTGGTGATGTTTTTTACATTCTGGAACTTCCTAATATACATACGTATATACACGTACAGATGTGTATGTATCTATCTAGATACACGTATACATATAGTTTAGGGACCTCTCTTTTTCCCTCTTGCTTTATGATTTTGGCTTATGATTCGCTTCGATGAAGTTAATAGGCCTGTATGTAACGATACGTGATCCCATCACGAATCATGTTGCTTGGTGCTGATTACTATTCTAATTCTTTCATTCTCCCTGACCGCCTCCCCTCCCCCAGGGCTCTTGTATCTCAGGTTTTAGCTCAGCTAAATCCCTGCTGGGGTGGCCAGGCTGGGACTCTGAACATGAGTGCACAGATGCCCTTCTTACCTCACTCTAGTCTAGCTCTGAGTATGGCCTCCTGTCACAGAAAGATAAGCAACTGAAAACTGAATAATAAACAATTTCTGGTCTCCAAGCCATGTTCATTTGAGAGCATCTATTGATCATCTTTTGTGTAGAGGCCGGGCCATTATGCTCTTAGCAACTCTCCTGGTGTGGGTCATTCCTTGTTATCTTTTAGAGTTGTGATTACTACCTCCTCCAGCATCCCTCTCCTCTCATTTTGTTTAAGCTCAATACCTCTTGAGCCTCTAAGAGGCTATGTCTTAAGAGGTCATTAGGATTTTCAGTGAAATAAAACCTTTGTTCTGCCTAAAACGCTTGCAGGTGGAGCCCCATAATTCTAGACTGGGAATCTACAGGTAAGTGGCTGATCACTAAAATTAGACTGTGTCTCTAGAGTGAATTAAATTCTCAAGGCTTTCTGGCAACTTTTTTGCCGGAAAGTCATGTGGTGAGGTGAGCAGGACCCTGCCCTGAACTTTGGCTAGTCTAGGGCGATGGACCTGACTGGATGAGCACTACGATTTAAAGGTTGTGTGAATTTGGAACAATCTCAGTTTACTCATCTGTAAAAGGATGTTGACATTATGTGAATGAAAAATATGTGAAGTCGTCTTTAAACCCTATAATGTTTGAAAATGTTACTGTTAATTAACAACAGCAACAAACCTGGGACAGACTCTGGTATTTGTGGAGGCAGATTTCTTGTCTAGGCGCAGGCAGTGTGGCTTCGGGTGCTATGCCCCTGTTGGTGAGTGACCTGTGGGGCAGGAAAGGAGGATGCTATGTTTTCTGTTGATGATCCATGACAGGAAACCACCTGCTTTCCACAGAGGTCTTCTCTGAAGAGCTTCAATTAAGAACAGGGCTGAAGTGGTGAGCCCAATTAATGACTAATTGCCAAAAGTGCTGGAAGAATTTTAACCAGGTTCCTTATGATTCCTTCAGAGACCTTTGGGCGTATGTAAGAAACGGTGGAGCAGCCTGAGGAAATGATATAAAAATCTTATCTCTATTGCCTGACATTCAAGTACCTTTTTTTTTTTTAATTTTTGCCAGTCCTGGAGAGTGAACTCAGCATCTGAGCACTGTCCTTTCTCAAGGCTAGAGCTCTACCACTTGAGCTACAGCACCACTTCTGGCTTTTTTCTAAGTATGTGGTACCAAGGAATCGAGCCCGGGTCTTTGAGCATTCTAGACAAGTACTCTACCACTATGCCAAACTCACAGCCTCTCAAGGACCTTCAGAAAGCATCTCTTGGCTGGCCATCTGCTGGGACACAGCTTCCAAAAGAACACTTGGGAGTCTAGGGCCTATTTCTGAGTTTTATTTTCAGTCTCGGCAGAAGGGGCAGAATGGTTTTGAGTGCAAGTTTAGTGCTTGGAACACGGATGTGACTTGGCTGTGTTATTTCTCTTTTATTTATAAGCAGGTATCAATATGGTTGAAAATAAATGCTTTGCTCAAGTGCTGTACCTCATCCTTGGTGGCTGGCTGAGAACATGAAAAATGGTAGTTAAAGATAATTCCCCCAGTATTTCCAGTTGGAAGCACTGTACTATAGGAAATGAATTCAAGCGAATGCAGCAAATGCCTTAGCAAGGCACCAGGGTGGGAGTATGCTTTCCTGGGTGAGGTGATGTTCTCCAGGCCTCACGCATTAGAGTGATGACGATGGTCCACATTCTTCTCTGAGACACATGACTGTCCCAGCAAGTAGCAGTTTGCTAAAATGAGGATGAGCCTTTCCCATTCTTCTTGTTTTACTCATGAGGCTGAGGATATTATTGCTAGAGCCAGCCTCAGGAGAAATCCTACTAGATTCTCTCTCCATCTAACCAGCAGATAGGATAGGAGGCATGGACCAGCCCAGCCAAAGCCCAAGGTCCTAATTTCAAGCCCTTCCTGTGACTCTTAATTAGTTCATAGCACACGGGGAAAAAGAAAAATCAAGAATTTCTAATTAAGAAAGTGAGACATTAGCCTTGTTTGAAGTGGTTCTTAATAATGATATTAAATGAGTTTTGATTTCACTTTTTTTTTGCCAGTCCTGGGGCTTGAACTTAGGGACTGGGCACAGTCCTTGGGCTTTCTCAAAGGTAGAGCTCTACCACTTGTGCCACAGCACCACTTCTGGCTTTTTCTGTGTATGTGGTACCAAGGAATGGAACCCAGGGCTTTATTTATACTAGGCAAGCACTCTATCACTAGACCATGCTCCCAGCCCCATTGATTTCTTTTTCTCTCTGTGCATTGGGAAAACCTGGATGCAAAGAAAAGTAAGAAAAGTTACTGGCATTTGCTCTATGTACACATAAGTCCTTAAGTTATAAGGAAGAATGCTCCTGCTGTGGCTCAGGACTTAATTTGAGGCAAATTTCTTCATTAGAACAGTACTTTTTCTCTCTGTGCATTGGAAAAAGCTGGCTGCAAAGAAAAGTACCAGCATTTGCTGTAATAGACATAGATCCTTAAGTTAAAAGGAGCAACATTCTTGTTTGTAGCTCAGAACTTAATTTGAGGCAAATTTCTTCATCATTTATAAGGAACTGAAATATATATAGCTACAGCTAAGTTTCAGTTACATTTTTAACAAGTGGGACTGAAATTTGGAGAATTGGTTACATCTATCAGAAGCTGTGATTCAGTAAAATGCTTGTGTGTACAGAGGTATTATAAATGTGGCTAGAACCAACTATTATGACTTAGTATTACATCATGTTTTACTGTAAATGTTGATGTCAGTGTGCTGCAATGTCTGTAATTCACTTTAAATGCGTTAGCATAGATTGGATAGCATTAAGAATGTGAGTGAGTTTGATCCCCATTTTAGGGGAAGCAAGTTGCCCATTAGCAGTTTCTGTAGAAATATACAGTTAGCAATTACTCAGAAAAGATCACACTGCTCTTGAGAGCATCAGAGGCCTTGCTGATCAGTATAATCTCTGCTTGGAACCATGCTTAGCAGGTGAAATGAGTGAGTATTGTAGACCATGGGAAGGGCTGAGTTTCATGAATTCAATGTAAGCAATATGGATCAGGGGAAAATAGAGATATTCTTTACCCTTACACAGGAAGGTATAAAATCCATCAGGCTCTCTTAACTCGGCCTTTACAGATGCCTCCTGGGCCTGATGCTTTGTGGTTCAGGAATTAGCTGACTTTTCCTATAAGGGACCAGAGAGCTAATATTTTGTTTTGCTGGTCATATGACATGCGCTTCAAATTCTTAACTCTGCCTTTTTTTCCTTTTTATTATTGTTATTATTATTATTGGTGCTCCTTCAGTTGAGGCGTAGTCTTGCAGACTTTTCTGCCTGGGGTTGGATTCTTGGAATAGTGATCTTCCTGATGTTTTTCTTCTCGTGTAGCTGGGTGCATAGATGCTGATTGAGAAGGAATCTTGCATGTATGCTTGGGCTATCCTCTCACATGATTCTCCCCACCACACACTCCCACATTGTTAGAGCCGGAACCAGAGCCATGTTGAGCCACCTATACAGTCTTGGATTCTTGGTGAGAGGATTATACAGGTGATGTAACAACTTCCTAATAAGTGTATGTGTGCTGAAGCATTGTCACAGACTTCACTTCCATAATTCTTCACAAGAAGGAATTTAGATAAGCTTTATGGATCTAAAATGTGTGGGCAATTTAACTTTCTTTCCAACTTCACTGTTTTCTATTCCAGATGGATCTAGTCTATAGGCTGGTTCCATTGTTTAGGATCGGTGTGTTTCTCTTTGCTGTTGGCCCCTTTGGTGATGATACACGACCTTGCTGTACACAGTAGGTCCACAGTGTAAATTGTGAATGAAGTGCTTACTCATTGTGAATCAGGCAATGGGCTTTTTGTTTGACATTTAGCTTTGAGCTATTTCCTGTGTCTTGATGTGCTTAGCATATAACCAAAAGTACAAGAATGAGAATTAGATAGACATATGGGTTAAAACTTATGAAAATTTATAGTATTGACTGCACAGGTAGTCATAAATTGAACAACTGTTCAGTTGAGATATTGCCTCATATCAAGTTGCTTGGAAGAGAAAAATGAAAGAAATTTATAAGTTTCCTACAAAAAATACTTCTTGTCCATATTGTTTAATCAGAATAATTTAGAGAAGTAATTATATATATATCTTTTTCATATCTTTTTATTGTAATTAATAGAAGGGTTACATTATATTCACCAGATAGAAGGTACATTACTTCACATACATTGATACCCTTTCTCATGTCTTGGTCCCCATTTCCCTCCCCCACTCCTGCCCCTCATCTTATTTTCCTCCCTTCCCTATCTGATTTTAAATAACCAAATACACATATATACAATATATCAGATAACAAGGTAGAATACTGTAACAATGTGAGATAACCAAGGGACAGCAAAAGAGAGGAGAGATAACATAGTACATTAAGGACAACAATCACTCATAATATGGCTTTTGTTTCTATATCCTGGATGTCCTTTCATTTAGCCTCATCCTATATGGCCTTATGTATTTAGGTTTTGCTCTATTGTAAATCTCTGCTAGGAGAGCCCAAGGTTTCTACTGATTATGACAAATGAGGGAAACCATTGAGCCTATGTTCCTTTGAGTCTGGCTTACTTCACTTAATATGATTTTTTCTAAGTCTTTCCATTTCCTTACAAATGGGGTGATGTTGTTCTTTCTTTCAGCAGCATAGAATTCCATTGTGTATAAATACCACATCTTGTTGATCCACTCATCAACTGAGGGACATCTGGGTTGGTTCCATATCTTTGCTATGGTAAATAGTGCTGCAAAGAACATTGTTGTGCTAGTAGATTTAGTATGCCCTTGTTTCTGGATGATTGGGTCTGGACGATTGCTGGGTCATAGGGGAGTTCTATGTTTAGTCTTTTGAGGCACTGCCATACTGCTTTCCATAGTGGTTGAACGAGTTTGCACTCCCAGCAACAGTGTAGTAGTGATCCCTCCTGGCCACATCCCCTCCAGCATCTGTTGTTATTAGATTTCTTGATCCTGGCCATTCTAACTGGAGTGAGGTGGAATCTTAGAGTTGTTTTGATTTGCATTTCTTTTATATTTTTGTCACTTCTGAGGCTTGAACTCTGGGCTTAGGTGCTATCTCTAAGCTGTTTTTGCTCAAGGCTAGTACTCTTAATACTTAAGCCACAGCTCCACTTGCAGTTTTTGGGTGGTTAACTAGAGATGAGAGTCTCATGTACTTTTCTTGTCCAGGCTGGTTTTGAACCTGTCCAGACTGGGGTTTTGAACCATGATTTCAGTCTCCTGAGTGGCTAAGCTTATAGGTGTGAGCCACCAGTGTCTGGCTAATTCTAACTTTTTTTTTTTGCCAGTCCTGGGGCTTGAACTTAGGGCGTGGGCACTGTCCCTTAGCTTTCTCAAGGCTAGTACTCTACCCTTGAGCCTCAGCACCACTTCTGGCTTTTTCTGTGTATATGGTATCGAATTGAACCTACAGCTTTGTGCATGCTAGGTGTGCACTCTACCATAGGCCAAACTCCTGGCCCTATAATCTTTTTTTTAAGTGAAAAAAATCCTCATTGTCAATAAACTAGAAAGAGTTAACTGAGATAATAGATTGTTATCAATAGAGATATTTCCAATTTTCCTTCTTTCTGCATTTTCTAGTTTTCCTTCAGTTGAAGTGATAGTCTCAGGTTACAATATCTAGTTCAGTATTTGCAATGTATTTGTTGAGTTGTTTGTTTCTTTTTGGTGGTGATGAGGTTTTGAACTCAGTCTTCCACTGTGCCACTTGAGCCAAACCTCCAGCCCTTTTGGCTTTAGATAATCTTTTTTTTTTCTTTTGATTGGTTTTATTCTTGTTCAAAAATCTTGACCCAGAAGATAGTCCTGTTTCTCGTGCAGACACTTCAGATCATCCTATCTACCCCTGAACACCAAGACACTTCAACCTAAGCATAGGCAGCCACCTGCAATGACAGATTCAGTTTTCTGGTATTACACATCACATGAATTAAATCATATACCCTGGATTCTTTATTTTTGTTTTTTTCCCATATATTTTTTATTGTGATTAGTAGAAGGGTTACATTATATTCACCAGATAGAAGGTGCATTACTTCACAAATATTGATACCCTTTTTATATTTTGGTCCCCATTTCCCTCCCCCACCCCTGCCCTTCATCTTATTTTCCCCCCTTCCCTATCCTATTTCAAGCAACCAAAAATGCATACATACAATATATTAAATAAAAAGGTGAAATACTATAACAATATGAGATAACCAAGGGACAGCAAAAGAGATGAGAGATAACATAGTACATTAAGGACAACAATCACTCATTATATGGCTTTTGTTTCTATATCCTGGAGGTCTTTTCATTTAGTGTCATACTATCTGGCCTTATGTATCTAAGTTTTGTTCTATTGTAAACCTCTGCTAGGAGAGTCTAAGGTTTCCACTGATTATGACAAATGAGGGAGACCATTGAGCCTATGTTCTTTAGATAATCTTTCCCATAGCATCTCACACTTCTTGCCTGGGGCTATTCTCAGACCAGGTGCCTCCTGCCTGTACCTTTTGTGAAGGTAGGATTGCAGGTCTCAGGGAATCACCACACTCAGACCATCTGCTGAGATGAGCTCTTACTAGCTTTTTGCCTGCTGTGGTCTGGAATCATGATTCTCCTGATCTCTACTGCTCAAGTGGCTAGGATTATAGGCATGAATGACTGCATCTGGGTGAGCAAGTGTTTATGAATTAGCTCTCATATCCGTATCTCTGTACCAGCTGCCCTGGAATGCAAAGTAAAGGTATACAATTGCCCCTTGGCATCGGTGGATATACAGTTCCAGGAAGATTACGGTTGAGGAGAAACTGTGAATGCTCAGGATGTAGAGAATTCACTACTGCTTAATTCATTTTTTTTTTCTGCTAAAGACTGCTGCCTTTGAACAAATCTATAAATTTCACATTATCCCTTAGGTTCTGCACATTACATGCCCTTTATTGCATTGGAGAATCACTTTATTGGGCATCATTTACTTTTTGGGAGGCATATGTTCACAAAATTTAGGATCAGGAGATGGCAGATCACACAAGGATTTAAACACAACTGATGACTCAATGGGGCTGACTGAGGCCTTTTCCATATGAACAGAGCTGTGTACTGCATAGGTTTGTGGATGTTTACAATTTGTGTTTGATATTTCATTTGACATTTTAAAATTTGTTGCAATATTTTTTTTTTACCGTGCTTGGTGAAAACTGCATACAATAAGTCTGTGAGTAAGGCAGTCTTACTGTTGGTCTTGATCTAGAGGTCTGATTGAAGGAATGGCAGAAGCTCTTTCCCAAGGGAACATCATACAGTGCTCTCCTCTGACCCAGCTCTAAGTATTTGCAAGTCACAGCATGTTCTGGCACATACAAATGTGTTCATATATATCAATATCTCAAACACTCCCTGGCTTCTGTTAAAATTACCTTGGGTTTTGCAAGATTTTGTTCATATTTCCTGAGGTGCTATTCTGGATAGTCAGGTGATGAGCAGGAAGTCTTAAAAGGAAGGAAAGAAGGAAGAAAAGAAAGAAATGATACATTTCAGGATTTCTCCTTAATGATGTTCAAAAGGAGCTAGTATAGGTGATTGAAATGTGAACCTACGGGCAGGGTACTTTTTAATTTCCATTTAAAGTGGGGAGTGAGCCTGTGGGGAGCCAGCCTGACCTCATTTAGCTGGCAAAAGGTATGTATGTGCATAGCTAATAATAAAAGAATCTCATATTTATAAAGGAATTTTATGCTTTGAAAGTTCTTTGACACACTTTATTATATTTTTGATCCTTCCAGTAGTCCCAAGAGGAGGCCAGAATTATTATTGCCTCTTTGGGTATATAGGAAATGAGACACAAAGAATTCAGCAATGTGTTCAATGTCCTCTGTAATCCTACAATCACACAGACACAATTACAGTCTTATACATCACATCCAGAGCTGTTTTTGTGGTGAGGAAAACAAAAACAACTTAAGATAAAATCATTTCTTTAAAGTATAGACCAAATTATTAGGTTACTGGGTATAATTTCTGAATCCTCTAAATTGTTGTAGTGACTCTTATCTTATTTAACAACAACATCTTTCTGGTTCTTAATTCTCTTTTGAAAAATTAGGATGACAAAAAGAGTCTCAAGTTTTATCCATGTCTGAAAACCATCTGCTTCTCTTACTCATTTCCTTTGGGTGAACTTTTTTTTTTTTTGGCCAGTCCTGGGCTTGAGCTCAGGGCCTGAGCACTGTCCTTGGACTTTCTCAAGGCTAGAGCTCTACCACTCCAGCCTCAGCACCACTTCTGGCTTTTTCCATGTATGTGGTACCAAGGAATTGAACCGGGGTCCTTGTGCATGCTAGGCAAGCACTCAACCACTAGGCAAAACTCCCGGCCTGGGGTGAACTTTTTATTACATGCTTCCTTACCCAACTTCCAGGGAAGGTCAAGGACATTTCATCTAGTTTCCTGGGAATAGCATTTGTGATTTTGTGGACTTGGAAGATTGCTTTTTCTTATCCCAAGAACTGGAAGTAAAATGAGTGGTGGGCTTAGGCAATCCAACTCCACTAACAAGCTCCATTGTTTTCTTTAATCAATTGTGAGTACCTTCACATCTGGGACTCTCCTAGCAGAGGATCATGATAGCTCAAAAATTATGTACATATGGCCATATAGGATGAGGCTAGGTGAAATGAACTCTAGGATATGGAAACAAGAGGTTTATGTTTATGATTGTTGTTCTTAATGTACTATGTGAAGTTATTTCTTTTCTCTTTTTTCCTTTACAGTTAAACTGTATCCGACTTTGTTATGTTGTATATTATGTATACATTTATTTGTTTATTTGAAATAGGGATGGGAAGGGGAAAAATAAGATGAATGGGGGTAGAGGGATGGCAAATGGGAGAAAAACATGAGAAGGGGTATCAATGTTTAAGAAGTAATGTACCCACTACCTGACGAATGTAACTGTAACCCCTCTATATGTTATCCCAACAATAAAATACAATTAAAAATTGTGAGTACCTTAGAGTTTTGTTGTGGAAAGGAAGCTTATTACATTTTCTATATCTTTATTCTTCCCAGAGGGGATGAATATGAAAAAGTACCTTATATGCATGCATGAAGATACCATAATGAAATCCCACTGTATGATTGGTAAGTACTAATCAAATGCTAATCAAATGCTTTCAAGTTATTTGAAAGCATTCATTTTTTTTCATATATTTATTATTGTAATTAATAGAAGGGTTACATGATATTTGCCAGATAGATGGTGCATTAATTCCCATACATTGAAACCCTTTCACATTCTTGGTCCCCATTTCCCTCCTCCCGACCCCCACCCCTCATCTTGTTTTCCCCCCTTCCCTATCCAATTTCAAATAACCAAATACAAATATATTTGATATATCAGGTAACAAAGTGAGATACTGTAATAATGTGAGATAACTAAAGGACAGCAAAAGAGATAAGAGATAACATAGTACATTAAGAATAACAATCATTCATTATATGGCTTATGTTTCTATATCCTAGAGATCCTTTCATTTAGCGTCATATTATATGGCCTTTTGTATCAAGGTTTTGTTCTATTACAAATCTCTGCTAGGAGAGCCCAAGGTTTCTACTGATTATGACAAATGAAGGAAACCATTGAGCCTAAGTTCCTTTGAGATGGGCTTACTTCACTTAATATGATTTTTTCTAAGTCTTTCCATTTCCTAACAAATGGGGCAATGTTATTCTTTCTGACAGCAGCATAGAATTCCATTGTGTACAAATACCACATCTTGTTGATCCACTCATCAACTAAGGGACATCAACTAAGGGACATCTAGGTTGGTTCCATATCTTAAAAAATGGAAAGGGTGGCGTTGGAGGTGTGGCTCAGTTGGTAGAGTGTTAGACAGTGAGCTAAAGTGCTAGATACTGCATTTGAATCCCAGTCTCAGATCTTAAAAAAGGAAAAGAAAGATTGAAAGAAAGGTGAAGAAATTAAGAGTGTTCTAAGAGAAGGTACAATATGCAAAAATCCTTGTGTTAGAAGGAATGAAATTAGGAGGAGTTTAAAATCCTTGAGTCTAGTTTCTTTCATAGGCCTGGATCTTGTGCTCCAGGAAGGTGAAATAACTGGACAAAAATTGTGCAGTAGGTGATGGCAGTTCCAGCACTGAGAGAGTCACTTTTTAAATTATTACATCAGGGGCTTACAAAAATATTGTTTCTTAATAGGACAAGTTGAATTGTGTCCCTCCCCAATCCTCCTGGGCATGCGAGTTTATATATTGCTCTCCTAGACCTCAGTTGCTTTATTGTGGCTTTATTTGGGTATTGGGTCTTTGCAAGGTAATCTAGCTGAAGAGAAGTGGGTCATTAGGTAGATTTGAATCCAAATGAACCAGTTTTCTTACAAAGAGGGTAATTACAGATAGAGACATGAACACAGAGAGAACATCATGAACCCATCTTTTAAACAGCCATTTAGGACCAAGGAGAGAGCAGGAGGAAAGATCTTTTCCCTCACAGTTCTCAGAAGGAAGCAGCTTGTCAAGACTTGGATCTCAGGCTTCTGGCGTATAGAACTGAGACAATACACCCTGTTGTTGTTTAAGCCATCCTGATTATGAGCTTTGTGAGCTTTGTTATATAGCCCTAGCTAACCACCTTATTTATCAGGCATTGTTCCTCTCTTTATTTTTCCCCCAGTCCTGGGACTTGAACTCAGGGCCTGGACACTGTCCTTGGGCTTTCTCAAGGCTAGCACTCTACCACTTGAGCCATAGCACCACTTCTAGTTTTTACGTGTATGTGGTAATGAGGAATCGAACCCAGGGCTTTGTGCATGCTAGGCAAGCACTCTACCACTAGGTCAAACTCCCGGCCCAGGTATTGTTTCTCCTATTTGACAGTTTGAGAAATTTTGTGTTGTATTTCAAAGTTCGGGTATCTTTGCTGGATGGGTTGTTTCTGGTAGGAGGAAGAGTTAAAAGTTACATGTACCTCTTCTCTTCCCCCGCTGCCCTACACTGTTTGCTTATGAAGCGACTCGTTGAAGGCTTCAGAATGTCTTGTGACCATTCAGTTTTCTTTACAGTTAGACCATATAATGTTTTTCTTTTTCCTTTTGAAAGAGAGTGTTTTTCTCCCAAGAGTTTTCAGTTGTGAGAATTCAGAGGTTACAGGTATAGGTAGATAAACCCTTAGCTTTAGCAGTTGGAGAATTTAAACACTTTGGTGTATCAAGTGGTTTTGTTTCTCTTTGAACCCAAATACCTACTGCTTCAACTAGAAATCATATAATCAGTCAAGTGTGGGGTCATGGTTACACAGAAGTTAAGAAGCAATATTTCTTTTCAGTGCCAGGAAGCCCACTGTGAATGGGGTTAAAATGTGAGGTTCAGAGGCACACTAGAGTAAGAGTAAGCGGTGTTAAGAGCTATTTAGATTGAGAAGATGGTGTCTATATTTTAATTTTTCCAAATTTTCTTTGTTTTTACATCTTTTTATTAGCATCAATTAGTTGTAAAAGTACCTTGACAGACTCAAGTGTGTGTTAGATTTAGTGTATGTTAATTGCTAAAGTTTGATGACGGTGTTTTCGATTTTAATATCTATGGTATTTTAATCAGATCGACCCCTTCCACTTTTTAGAAGTGGAATTCCATAGCTTCTCTTAATGGTGGTTTGTACTCAAATGGTTTGTTTTTCCCTAGCAGGTTAACTGCTTTGTAGAAAAATTCTGTTCTTCAGAAAAAATATATTTCAACCCTTAACTGTGTGTGTGTGTGTGTGTGTGTGTGTGTGTGTGTGTGTGTGTGTGTGTATGTGTTGAGGGGATGTCTTTAAAATTTTTTCAGTTAGCTCCTTAACTGTGAAATGTGTTCAGATACACTCTCTGAGATTATTATGAGAATGAAATGAGAATTGTACTTTTTTTGCTAATCCTGGGCCATGGACTCAAGGCCTGAGCATTGTCATTGGGCTTTCTCAAGGCTAGAGCTGTACCACTGGAGCCATAGCACCATTTCCAGCTTTTTTCCCCTATATATGTGGTACAGAGGAACCGAACCTGGGTTTTTGTGCAAGCTAGGCAAGCACTCTTACCACTAGGCCAAATAAATTCTTAAAAAAGAATGAAATGAGTTTTGGGAAAAGAGATAGCTATATTGTCTAGCTAGCAGTTTTTAATTACACTACCAATTTCCCCCAGATAAACATTAAGATAGACATAGAATCCATTCTTTCAAAAGTTGTAGCTAAGACTTCTCCATTGTATTTTTTTGGGTATCTCATGAGTCTTGGGGAAGTAAATTCTGCCTCTTGATATTAACTGGAATGCTCCTCCTTTACCTTGATAAACAGCTCGCTGTTACATCTAAAGGTTCTCATTCTAGTTATTTTGAGTTTCTTGGATTTGTGCTCACCCCAGTCCAAAGCATGAGTTAAAATAAAAAAGCCCAAGAAACTTGGCACTGCTGGCTCATGCTTGCCTATAATCCTAGCTAATCAGGAGGCAGAGATCTGAAGATTGCAGTTCAAAGACAACCTATGTAGGAAAGTTCTTGTCTTTGAGACACTTATCTCCAAATAACCAGAAAACCAGAAGTGGAGCTGTGGTTTCAAGAAGTAGAGTGCTAGCTTCAAGGACATCACCCTGAGTTCAAGCCCCATGACAAAAAGGATAAAAGCCTCCCCAATAGTTATGCTATACTATAGTGTCAAATACAACTACCTGCCCAAATCTCCTCTTCTTTTCTCTTTTTGCCACCTGCATGTGTTTCTAAGAGTTAGGGAGAAATAAAAGAGAAAGGTTACATATGAGATTTGAGGAGACTTTAGGAACGAGGGAAGAAGGGGCATGTAGAAATTGAGGATGTAACATTGAAGTACAAGCTAGTGGCTGAGGTTGAAGAGTGACTGTGAGTTTGAATTCTTGTTCTTTATCTACCTCTGTTTCCTCACCCATAATCTATGAGCAATGACCATAGGCTGACAAGATTAGCTACATATGCAGATCACTGATTCCTACCTTCCAAGCTCCAGTGGTGCTCTAGGACAGACATTTTTACTCTCCTCTGAGGTTCTGCTTGTCTTTCTTCCCTCGGATAGATGGTGAGCCTTTGGGAATGTCTTACCCATCTTTCTGTCTTCTCACATGAATGTTGGATGAATGAGCCTTTAGAGATTTTAGGAGTGTTACCCCCCTTTACCCTTACAAAGGGTGAAACATTGTTGGAGATTGTCACTATTCAGGAGAATTAAGAAGAATCTCCTTCCACAGGAGATTTTTTAATTTTTATTTTTTTGGCCATAAGTCAATAAGGGCAGGATGGTAATGTCTTTTTGGTGTAGACAAAACACACAAGGGGTCACAGATTGCTCCTTTCTGATGACAGTAGCAAGTTTGAAAAGTTTAGGGTCAAAAGAGGCATTGGAGGTTGTTATTATTTAGACTGTGTAGCAAAGTGTCTGCTTAGAACGAGTGGCTGAATATAAAATTTGCCTTGAAGGAGCAACATCAAGGATAAGGTCATTTCTTTACAGATAGTGAATGGCTCATTTGTTATCCCAGTCCTGTGCTGTCCTGACTGGGCTTTTCTTGTTTTGCATGGCCTTGTCTTTGTTTCCCTCCCATTTTTCCTCCCCTCTGATGCCAGCATTATTGGTATAGATGCCAGTCCCCATCCTAGGGGAATGAATCACTCCTAACAGTTTCTAACCCCCACCCCTTCCTTAACCGCACTGATCAAGACAGTGTAACAACTACTAAAGGCATGATGTTTGTTTCCACCTCCCTTTCTTCTGCTCTTCCTTTTTTTGGTCCCTCCCAAAGCTAGACTCAGACTAGCATAATTGGGGGAATCATATGTTTGAATACATTGCTGGTCTGCTAGATCAGCTCACATGCTATTAGTAATAATAAATAAATGGATAATTCAGTGGTTTTTATTCTCACAATGGATTTAAATTTTTTTTCCAGCTCTGTTTTGAAGGCTTATTGATCTGTAACAGGAGACATAGGGCTATTATCATAAATTCAATAGAATAGTGGTCCTGAAAAAGAGACTCAGTGGCATTGTGTTGTGTGCTGTAAACACCAGTGCAGTCACTGGGGAATTGCACTAGGTAGCTGAAGGTTGTGCTGCTTAAGTGTGGATGGATTCCATATCTGTTGTCACTGTTGGATGATGTACTGGGATCGGTTGGTGTACTAGGACTGGTCGGGAAGCTTATGTTCTTTGGGTTCCTGTATTTTTAAATTCAACTTTTGTTTATACTGGACTTCTAAGAATGTTTTTTTGAAGTATGGGGTCTGGTTGTTCTTTGAAAAATTATATATTTTATGTTTTTGATTGCAAGGGACTTGGTGATTTGTAGGAAGTTTCATAAAATCAAAATATTGACTGGTGGGCCAGGAGTTTGTCCTAAAGGTAGAGTGCTTGCCTAGCATGAACAAAGACCCAGATTTGATTCCTCAGTACCACGTACATAGAAAAAAAGCTGGAAGTGGTGCTGTGGCTCAAGTGGTAGAGCTCTAGACTTGGGAACAGTCTAAAGACAGTGCTCAGGCCCTGAGCTCGAGCCCCACGATTGGCAAAAAAAAAAATTGACTGGTGACTGGTATTTCTCTCCCTCCCTCCCTTCCCTCAACACTTCCCTCACTTTCCTTCCTTCTTTTTCCTCTCTCTGTCTGGGTGATGGAGATGTGTGTCAGGGAAGGCTTAGAAGAGGTTTAGAAACAAGCGAGGCCAGTTTAAAGTGAAAATAGAACAATTTATCCCCAAATCTTTGATAAGGCATGAGGGAAGTCTGCCAGTTTAATTTTTCCATACCACATACATAGCAAAAAGCTGAAAGTGGTGCTGTGGCTCAAGTGATAGAGCTCTAGCCTTGAGAAAAGTCCAACTATAGTGCTCAGGCCCTGAGTTCAAGCCCCATGACTGGCAAAAAAGAGAAATGTTTCATTTTGAACTTTAACTAGTAACTAGAAATGCCTATCATTCCTGGACATTTGAATTTCTTGAATGGGGTTTTATTTTTATCATTTTTATCATATTTTATTGTCAGGATAATGTATAGAGGGGGTTACTGTTACTTTAGTCAGGTAGTTGGTACATTACTTCCCAAACCTCGATACCCCTTCTCATATTTTTGTCCCCATTTCCCTCTCCCCAGTCATCTTGTTTTTCCTTTCCCTTCCCTATTTCAAATAAACAAATAAGTGTATGTACAGTATACCAGGATACAAATTCAGATACAGTAACTTCATGAGATTAACCTTAAGTGGAAAAAAGAAAGAAAAAAGAAAAGAAATCACATAGTACATTAAGAACAGCAGTCACAAAGATACACTTCTTATTTCCTTAACCTAGAGTTCATTTCATTTAGACTCATCCTATATGATCATGTATACACAGCTTTTGAGCTATTGTGATCCTCTGTTAGGAGAATCCTAAATGTGTACTAATTATTACAAATGTGGGAAACCATGGAGCCTATGTTCCTTTGGAATTGGCTTACATCACTTCATATGATTTTTTCCAAGTCTTTCCATTTCCTTAGAAATGGGGCGATGCCATTCTTTCTGATGGCAGCATAGAATTTCATTGTGTATAAGTACTACATCTTCTTGATCCAGTCATATACTGAGGAACATCTGGGTTGATTCCATGGGATACTTGGTAGAAAGTAGGCTCTTAGCCCCACATCTCTGTTTAGTCTGGGAGAAATAGGGGATTTACCTATGAGGGTGTTGCCATCTTGAAGAGTCTTGCTTTTGTCTCTTTTTGGAGGAATGTGGTCTCCTCTTGGGGGCATGCTATGTCTATTAGTTGATTACATTGTATGTGTCCACATACTCTATGTTATGGGAATGATCCCTCAGAGGGAGGGGGGAAATGTGTGGAAACAGTATATTCCTAGCATTTCTGTTTTGCATAGGGAATGTTTCCTCCATTCCTTAAAGGCTCATATATCAAATGAGCTAATGCTACTCTTGAAGTAGTAGGATCATGAGGACACTAGTGTGATGAATCCTTACTGAACGGATATTTGGAGGAATGGCCTAGTTGAAGGAAGTAGGTTGCTTTGAAAACTTCATTTCATCCTTAGACTCTTCCTGTCTGGTCTTGCTTTCTGGCTTTCAAAAGGTAAGCAGCTTTTCTCTACAATGCATCATTACCATAATGTTCAACAAGGGACCAAAGCAATGGGGCCAATCAGTGTTCCTGGATGAGCCAAAATAAATCCTTCCTCCCTTAAACTGTTTATCTCAGGTAATTTAGTTGACTAATGTATCAGCTAAGTGCAGCTAGTTTCCAACACCATGCTGAACTCTGATGATGCTCCTCTGGAAGAGACTGCCACTGTGTCCTAGGACTAGGGAGGAAGACAGAAGCACACAGCTCTCACAACTCCACTGTGAGGCATGCTGTGGTTAGGGAAGACTGGATGTTGGGGAAATCAGAGGAGAAGCACTCAATGAAGCCTTGTTGAATAGAACTAAGTTTGCCTGAAGGAAGTGACAGCCAAGAGGAGCTGGGAAAGGTGAGGAGGAATTGCAAAGACTGCCTTGGTCAGAGGCAATGGTTCTGTGTAATTCCTGAGAGGAGACTCAGTACGGCATGCTGGGAGAACTGAGTGGAGCTAAACCAGAGAGGGGAGATGCTGAGCAGCGTGTCTGAGGCTCATGAAGTTCCTTCATTATGTTAGAGATCAGCCTTTTATCTCTGTAATTAATGTAAGACTAGTGCTGAAAGTCAAGCTCTCTGGTGAGGACTATCGTGGCTGTGGATAGCTAAAGAGTGGAAATTGGATTCTGTTAAGAGACTGACTTAAAATCAGAAAGTAAGAGAATAGCCTGAGTAAAGTTGTGCTTCACCAACACACTACCATGGAGAAATCACAATTACGACAGAGGCACATCGTCAGGCTGTTTTGGATAGTCTGTATTAGTGAATGTAGTGTGTATGCCCCTTTACATACCTGTAATTTTTTGTGTGCTGATTGCATCCACCTTTTACCATGCACATTAATGTATTCTCAGTGAATTATTGTTTGTTCACACACCTGTTCTACAAGGATTTATTGAACTGTTGGCAGGGACAGGTGTTAAGGAGATAATATATAACATAACAATTATAGTCTTCCTGACAGACTAGAGTGTGTGGCTGACATAAATCACCTAATCATACTAATAAAAATATAATCACAACTGTGAAAAGTGTCACAAAGATGTACGTGGTGTTAGGAGATCAGTCTTGAAGGTCAGAAGAGATTTACCTAATGGGCTTTGGGCCAACAACTGAAGAATGAATAGGAATTAGCCAGGCAGAGAACATGTTAACACTAGTTTCAGGGGATCACACAATGCATTTAAGAAACTCCTCAGTCTCTGAGGTGTTGAGGTGCTAGTCTCAACAGTCATATAGACCCATGAAGGAATTTGCTTTCATTCTAAGAGTACTGACTTCAAGTCAAAGGAATGTTTTCCCTAAGAGGTTACATACCAGATTTGAATGCTGAAAACATTATGCTGTTCATATTGTGGGATGCCGGGGCCTACCGGCAGCAAATTGGGGTTCCTGAAATAGGGGGCAGGGACTAGAAAAAATAGAAGAGAGACAAACACATTGGGTCCGGGAGGTCTGCAGCCCAGGTAAAAACTGCTGCCTCGTTTATTCAACTCCAGGCTCCTCTCCCTTCTTAAAACCCAGGGAACTTCCAGGTGTTACTTCATATGGTAAATCTCAGGTCATTTAAACAGAATAAGGCCAGAAAACAATAAGACAATAAAGCCATTGTCTGATGCAAATCAAGGTACAGTTTGATTCCACTCTGGCTCCCAACAGTGGGAAAGATATTGGAGTGAGCCCTTGTAAATGTGGGTATGTGCACCTTCATATTGTGGGGATCACCACTGAAGATGATGGTGTCTTGGAGTGGAGGCAGAGACAAATAATTCACATGACCTGTGAGGTATTATATATGCAGAGGAGATGGCAGAAATCTCCTAAATTATGTGTAATCATAATCATGGACTGTGATGCAGTTGGTGTAGAGAAGAATTATCCAATCGGTGTCTGTCAGATGGCTGATGCTAAGAGGAAGGTTCTGGTCTGGGATATGACCTGGAAGAATTGACATTTAGTGAATAAGTGATGGCTGTGGTGTGTGTTGGACATCTTACAGAGACAATGAAGGCTAAAGAGAATGAGAGCTAAGGAAAGCCTTGAGGTGGCCCAGGCGGAGGAGGGTATGCCTGCAGAGGAGCTTGAGAGAGACTAGCAAAAGGAGGAAGAGAAGTCTGGGCCACATGGAGCATGGGAGGCAGAGGAAGAGATTTCAAGAGGAAAGAGGCCACGTAGTGACTGCCATGGAACATAAGCTATGATGAGGAAGAAAATGAGAAGTGGATTTAGAAACAAGGAGGTGATTGCTGACTTGTCCCTTTCCATACTTGTCTTGTTACAGAGGGAGAAAGTAGCCTGAAGAATGTCTTTGATGAAGTCAGTAAGAGGGAACTCCTTTACACATGTAGGGTGGAGGCAAGTGGTCTGAAGAGATTCAACATCTGTATGTAGTCACAGGCTGGATGCTCAGGATAACAGACCAGGGAACCATCTCTTATACAATGGTATGGAACCAGGCTCCTTCCTGCATGGAATATGGTACAGAGAGATGCACACGTGTACTCAGAATTGACATCTTTATATTCCCTAAGAATAATTCTTTCTACCTTCTGTGTATTTTCACTTTTGAATACTAAGCATTCAATAAATGGTTAATTAGTATATTTTTAATAGTCTTAAAATGCTAGAAAATGCTTCACAAACATTTTGTTATGTTTATGGGATGGAAACAAAGCAATTATAAAAACTTACATTCTTTTTTTTTTTTTTTTTGGCCCCCTTCTCTTTCTGGCCCCGCTCGCTCCGGCCCCCACTCGGTTGGGCTCCGCTTGCTTGCTTTCGCTCTCTGTCGCTTGTTGCAGTCTCATCTCTGCCACTTCCGGCTTGGTTGTATATGTGGGATACCGAGGAATCGAACCCGGGTCTTTGTGCATGCTAGGCAAGCACTTTAACCGCTAGGCCAAACTCCTGGGCCCAAAAACTTACATTCTTAAAAGTCCTTTTATATTTCTCTCACAGAGAACCTGGGAAAGAAATAGAAATGCCCATTTTACTCCCAGAAGGTTGTAGCCCATTAGCTTTGGTAGATACTGAATGCCTTCAAAATTCTTGTTGTTAAGGTTGAACTCCTTGACTGTAATTTATTTTTTGTTTATCCTCTTGGGCAATGAGGGTAAGCATTTGTATCAAACTTATGTTATCTTCCACTTTATTGAACCATTCTGTAAAAACTGAAGCATGATTTACAGTAATGTTTCATAACCACCAGTACTAATAAAATTGGTAAAGGTTTCTAGGTTCTTCGAAGATGAGACTCTAAATTGTTGGGGAAGAAAGGATGTTGCAGATTGCAGTTTACAGAGAAGTTAGGTTAAATTTAGTTCCGAAGTCAGCAGAGTTATTACGTGTAAAAAATGTTGAATCCTCTGCACTTCCTTAAAGACCATTTTAATCTTATGCAGCCATTGGTAGGTTACTTTGAAGAATGTCCTGTCATTTTAAAAGAAGCCAATACTTCTCACATTCCTAGGACCAACAGCAGCAGTGCCACTGGGGGACTTACTGGAATCCAAATTCTGTGACTCCACCCAGACCTACAGAATTATAAGCTGTATTTTAACAAGCCCTGTGAAGCCCCATGATAGCTCTTGAGCTATCATTATTTTGAAATGCATATGTGTTGACAAAGAAATATTACACCCCACCCCCAAACAGAAACTCTTACAGGAGCCAGGTTCTAGTTGCTCACACCTGTAGCCCTAGCTACTCAGAAGACTGATGTATGAGGATCCAGATTCAAAACAGACTGGGTAGACAAATCTGAGACTTTTAAACTCCAATTAATCGGAAGTAAAGGTGTAATTTTAATGATGGAGTACCACCCTGAAGCAAGAAAGCTAAATAAATGGATTTGACACTTAAAGAACCAATTAATAAATGGGCAAAGGAGCTAAAGAAAGTCTTCTCAGAAGAATAATAAAAATGGCCAATAGATGCATGACAAATTATCAACATCTTGGCCATAAGAGGAAATACAAATCAAAACAACACTGAGATTCTACCTCACCCAAGTTAGAATGGTCATTATCAAGAAAACAACATGCTGGCAAGATTGCAGACAAACAGGAACTCTAATACACTGTTGGTGCAAATGAAAAATTCTTCAACCACTCTGGAATGTAGTATGGAAATTCCTCAACAAATTAAACATAGAACTACTCTATGATCCAGCAATTCAACTCCTAGGCTTTTATCTAAAAGATTACATTCCAGGATATAATAAAGTCACCAGCACAAGTATATTCATTGCAGCACTATTCACCAAAGCCAAGGTATGCATTCAATCAAGATGCCCCTTGATGGATGAATGGATCAATAAAATATGCTATGATGACTGCCCCAAAGGCTGATAACTGAAGATTTTGTGCTTACCACTTAACAACTTACTTATTAAAATAACAACTTGACTTGGATATACAGCACATTCTTTTTAACTCCATCATGGAATTTTATTCATCCATTAGAATCAATGACATTGTATCATTTGTTAAAAAAAAAAGGAAAGACATGCAAAATTCATGTCAAGTAAATCAGGCCCAGAGAGACAAAGCATCCACATTTTCTTTTATAGGTGGAAAGTAGAACTAGCTTAGAAACTTACATCTTTTGATAAAGATTTGTATTTCTATTAACTGAAATATGGTGGATTTAAGAAGAACTCAAATAGTAAAATTCCTTAGTAAGGCAAAGTCAAAATTCAACAAAATAAACACCAGGAAATGGGTGGAATGGGGTAACAGAGAGGGGTAGAAGAATGAAGAGGAGAAGGGATGGGTAGAATTCAGTCAAGAATTCAATGCATATCCTACAAAATTAAGGAAAATGAGAGGGAGGGTTGGGAGGAATGGGTGAGAATGTTGAAAGCGGTGACATTGATGAAGATGCAGCATAAATGAGTTGGAGGGCCTGAGTCACGGCCCTACTACTGGCACAAAAAAATTAATCCACCAAAAAAAAAACCAAACCAATCATCCAGAAAACTCAAACTCTTACAGGTGGAAGCGAAATCAGTGTTTACCCACTTTGCAAGAGTATGCTATGCTCTTTTCCTCTGCTTTTGCATAGCTGTCTGGCCTGTGCCTTAAATCTGACCTTTAGGGATCCCATGCATATATCTCAAGAACAGTAGCATTGAGGATTCACTCTCTGCTGCAAGTAGCCAGAGCACAGAAATCAATTTCTCTCCCCGTCTCAGCTTCCACGAAAAGAACACTTGTTCAAATCATTTATGAAGGAGAGAGAAACAACTTATGAATAGGTATTTTAATCTCCATATCACATGAGGACACCAAAGCTTAGAAATAAATAATTAAGGCTCCTCTAATATATTTTTTCTCCCCATTGATTTGTCTTCATGTTAGGTATCTTTCTTAAATGTCTGACTTCCTTTGCTTAACACTTCATATTTAACCCATGTGTTGATATTCTATAAAACTGTTAGTATTTTATTTATTTTTTAACATATTTTTATTGTAATTAATAGAAGGGTTACATTATGGAAGGTGCATTACTTCACAAACATTGATACCCTTTCTCATGTCTTGGTCCCCATTTCCCTCTCCCCTCCCCTCATCTTGTTTTCCCCCCTTCCCTATCCTATTTCAAATAAACAAATAAACATATATACAATATATCAGATAACAAGGTAAGATACCATAACAATATGAAATAACCAAGGGACAGCAAAAGAGATGAGAAATAACACAGTACATTAAGGACAACAACCACACATTATATGGCTTTTGTTTCTATATCCTGGAGGTCCTTTCATTTAGCAGCATATTAGATGGCCTTGTGTATCTAGGTTTCATTCTATTGTAAATCTCTACTAGGAGAGCCCAAGGTTTCTACTGATTATGACAATCAAGGGAAACCATTGAGCCTATGTTCCTTTGAGTCTGGCTTATTTCACTCAATATGATTTTTTTCCCAAGTCTTTCCATTTCCTTACAAATGGAGTGATGTCATTCTTTCTGGTGGCATCATAGAATTCATTGCATATAAATACCACATCTTGTTGATCCACTCACCAACTGAGGGGCATCTGGGTTGGTTCCATATCTTCTCTTTGGTAAATAATACTTTAAAACTCTTATTGAAACTTCTAAGACCATGGGCTACTTCTGGTGGTCACTCAGGTAAGCTAGTTGGTGACCACACCAATTCACTGGGGAATGCCTAATGCCAGTGTCAGTGCATGTTTTCTTTTGATTAGTTTCATTAGGGAGGCATCTTTCAATTTTCTGCATGCATTTAGCATTTTGGGTTCAAGGGAATAGAGCAGGTTTGGAGATTTGGGTGTTGGTTCTCTATTTTGCTAACTGTAGATTTTCTCTTGTGTTCCTGACTTCTAAGAGCGGTACTGCCCAAGCTTTGCTAGGTACCTCTGATACCAAATGTTGGTGCTGGCATTTCATATTGCTGCCCCAGAAGGCATTTAGATTTCAGTTTTCTGTGGTCTCCTAGACAAATTACCTTTTCTTGATTTGTTTTCCTAAAACTGGTCATTTTAATGGAGAGTTGTTTGAATGTAGATATAGTTGTCCATTTGTATCCTCAGGGAGCTAGCTCCAGGAGTCCCTGAATACACCCAAATGCTCCATGTTCATAGAAAATGGCATAGCATTGAACATTACCTCCATGCTGCTTCCAATATACTTCAAATCATCTGTAGATTACCTAGACTATCTAGGACAACGTCAATGCTATGTAAAATAGCTGTTATAATATTGTGGGAATATTGACAAAATGTCTATATGCATTTTACTGAATAGTTTCCACCCATGAGTATGGAAACTGAGTATAAAGATGACTGAAACTGTACTCATATGTCTTTTGTACAAATAAGCAAATATATTCAGTAATGTTTTTATCATCACCTACTTGATTCTCAAAGTGTCAGAGAACAGCAAGATCATCACTTCAAAACTTATTAGAAATACAAAGGTAGGGGCTGAGAGTTTGGCCTAGTGGTAGAGTGCTTGCCTTGCATGCACAAAGACCTAGGTTTGATTCCTTGGTACCACATACATAGAAAAAAAGCTGGAAGTGCTGCTGAGGCTTAAGTGGTAGACCTCTAACCTTGAGAAAGTCCAAGGACAGTGCTCAGGCCCTGAGCTCAAGGCCACGACTGGCACACACACACAAAAGAAATGTAAAGTATTAAACTTCATGGGACATAGCCATGTGGTATTATTAACCTTCGAAGGGATTCTGAAACGTTAGAATTTGAGAATGATTAGTTTGTGCCTACAAAGCTTAGTGACAAGATGTCTGCCAAGACATCTGGAGCTCAAAACCCAGTATTGTAAAACCCCCAAACCAAGCCAGTAAAACATGAGACTACCACCACAGAAGAATTTGACAAGTTTCTAAAAATCAAGACATCTGTCTAAATCATCAATTTACACATTCCTATGTTTTCTTTAAATTTCTTTTTATTTATTTCAGGAAAAGTTCAGCATTTTTGACTTGTTTTAGAAATAAACTCATAGGAGCTACATCTGGGAACGGAAAGGGCATTTTAATTTGAAATCTAATATGTAACTTCTCACATTTACTATTTATTTTGTGATGTTTTGGACACATATTTCAGTATTTCTTAAAAGACTGCTTGTATTTTTAGAACCACTTTTATTTTCTTTTATACCCTATTTAGCTCGATTGCCCTCAGTGGCACCTTAACTTGAATTTAAATACATTTCAATTATTTCTGTGTCAACTTTTTTTGAGTACTTTTCATTTTTCAGTTATGTTCTCAATACATTATATAAGTCTAATTAAAATTCCTGCTTACTCCTGTTTCCTCTCAACTCATTTTTCTAAATGTCAATGTTTTCAGATTTTCTTACCTTATTTTTAATAATAAGAATAAATATTGTGAGGATAGTTTTTTTCCTTTCCCAACTTAGAATACTTGTCATTATTTTTAGAATAATGGAAATGAGGTGGCAGAGAGATCATCTCTTCTCATACTTACTGTTTATCTTCAGGTGTCGCAAATAACCAACAAATGCAAACAAATCAGGGTCACTGAAATCCACAATTTCTAACAACCAGCCACTTAATCACATGACATTTAGGGGACATATCAGTGTCTTCTCATGTCATATCTGACTTAAGACACATGTAAAATTACTTGCAATGGTCTACCAGCTATTAATTGTAAATTAATTGTATGACCCTCTGTAACTTTAAAAGATAGTTTCCTTCATTAGTCCTATATAAAGAGAGTCAGTTGTTTCTGTTCGCTTACAGATGAGAAAACCAGCTAATTAGGCAACTGGGACAAAGTAATTGTATTAGTTTGCTAGGCTGCCAGAACAAAATACCAGACTATGTGCTTTAAACAGTGGTTTGTTTTTCTCCTAGTTCTGGAGCTAGAAGGTCAAGGTGTTAGTATGACTTCTTTTGAGGCCTTTCTCCTTGATATGCAGAGGACAGCCTTCTTGCTGTATCTTAGAAGGATTTTTTTAAAAAGTCTCTGTTCAAGCCTTCTTGGTGTCAGTGTTCTGTACCCTCTATCTGGCAAATATCATGTAACCCTTTTATTAATTACAATAAAAAATATTAAAAAAAGAATCTTGGTTGGATTGGCTACAAATACTCTAAAGGTCTCACTTTAACTGAGTATTTCCCAGAGGCTCTCTATCTACAATCAGTCTGATATATATTTTTGGTCTTTGCTTTTTTTTAAATAAAGAATTTATTAGCATTGATTTTTATATCATATTTCAAATGATGTGTTTAAAAAAACACGTCATTTTAGAACATAAACAAAATTAGGCGGAGGGTTTGTATGTCATAGATACATAATAATCCATGTATAAAACATTATGTCTAAACAGTTATGTTTTTATGTCTATGTAGTTGTGTTTATATTTCCCATACCATGTCCATGTCATTGGGTATGCAACTTTTGAGCCCTCGCTCTTGTACTGTTTGGATCTAATACCCCCATATTAAGGACACCACGTGCCTTTTGTTCCTTTGGTCTTGACTTGTCTCACTCAACATGATTTGCTCCAGTTTCATCTACTTCCCAGCAAATGCCATTATTTTATCTTGTCTGTTGGCTATGTAGAATTCCATTATATATATATATATATATATATATATATGTATATCACATTTTCTGTATCCATTCATTGCAGTAGGGCATCTGGATTGTTTCCATCACCTGGCTATTGTGAATAGTGCAGAGATAAACATAGCTGAGCAGGTGTCCTTACCATATCTTGGGTTATGATGTTCAGGGTAGATGCCCAGAAGTGGTATGGTGGGATCATAGGGAAGGTCATTTTTAGTTCTTTAAGAAACCTCCACACTGCTTTCCAGAGTGGCTGAACTAGTTTACAATCCCACCAGCAGTGTAGTAGGGTTCCTTTTTCTCCACAAACCCACCAGCATCTCTCATTGTCCGAGTTCAAAATCTTGGCCATTCTTGTTGGGGGAAGGTGGTATCTTAGGGTTGTTTGTATTATCATTTCTTTTATGACCATAGATGATGAACATTTTCTCATATGCTTTCCTGCCATTTTCACCTCTTCTTTTGACAAGTCTCTCTTTAGTTCCCTTGCCCATTTAGCGAATGGTTTTTTGGGTTTGGGGGGGGGGATTTAGTTTCTTGAGTTCCCTGTAGATACTGGATATTAAACATTTGTCTGATGTATTATTGGTAAATATCTTTTCCCAGTTGGTTGGCTGTCCCTCTACTTTTGTGGCTATGTTTTTATCTGTGCAGAAACTTATTTTTAGGTAGTCCCATTTATCGAGTCTGTCTCCAATCTGTTGTGACCCTGGGACTCTGTTCAGGAATCTTTTGCCTGTGCCTATGAGTTCTGGTATCTCTCTACTCTATCATGTAGCAGTTTCACAGTTTACAGTCTGACATTGAATTCTTTGATCCATTTTGAGTTAATGCTTGTGCATGGCAAAAGGCTAGGGTCAATTTTTAGTTTTCTGCATGTGGCTGCCCAGTTTTGCCAGCACCAATAATTGAATAGACTGTGTTTGTTCCACTATATATCTTTGGCTCCTTTGTCAAATACAAGTTGACAAGAGGTATGTGGTTCTATTTCTAAATCACTCCTGTTGCATTGATCTTCTGGTCTATTTTTGTGCCAATACCATGCTGTTTTTTGTTATTATGGCTCTATAGTGGAGTTTGAAGTCTGGTATTTTAATACCACCTGCATTGCTCTTTTTGCTAGAATTGTTTTGGCTATTCTAGGTCTTTTCTTGTGGCATATGAACATTTGGATTGTGTCTTCTATTTCAGTAAAGAAATGTCTTTGGGATTTTGATGGGGATTGCATTGAATTTGTGTATCAATTTTGGCAGTATAGCCATTTTCACTATGTTGGTTCTCCCTAACCATGAGCATGGGATATCTTTCCATTTCCTAGTGTCCTCTTTAATTTCTTTTATTAGGTTTTTATAGTTTTAATTAAATAATTCCTTTACATCTTTGGTTAATTCCTAAGTGTTTTATTCTTTGGAGGCTACTGTGAATGGGATCATTTTCTTGATTTGGCCTTCTGTTTGTGTATTGTTGGTGTACAAAAAGGCTACTGACTTTTGAAGGTTGATTTGTATTTTGCCACTCTGTTAAAGTAGTTTATTAATTCTAGGAGTTTGGGAGTGGAGCTTATTAGGTCCCGCAAGTAGATGATCATGTCATCTGTGAATAGGGATAGTTTAATTATACTTAGGGACTCTATTAACAAGTGAAGGACTAAGCAAGGGAGGGACTTCACTGTTCCGTCATTGGTCTGATCATTGAAGGAGCAGTGAGAGATGAATCTAGTACATATGTAGAAATGGGTGGGTCTTGTGGAAACTTTCAAGGACATTTCCAATAGGTCAAATAGGGCTGGAATCACTGACAGAGGTATTTGCGTCCACGAGACTCAAAGATATGGCGGAGGTGTGCACCAGTTGCTGATGTTGACTATGTTGACTACTGTGCAAACCCTAGAGCCCCTGTGGGAACTGTGATGGGTTGCAGGTGATCTGACGGGTGTGCTTGGAATATGAACCCTAGATCTAAGTAAAGACATGGGATTCTGAGTGTCTAACCTTCCTGTAGTAAGCTGGCCAAAAGATAGGAGGGGCCTCTGAAGGCACTGACTGAATTCTGGATGTTTTACTTATCTTGGTGTTTTCTGATTTCTTGTTATTTATCGATTGGAATATGCCCTTTTTGTTTATTTCCTCATAACTCCCCTAAGATAGCCTTGGGCCAATCTGAGCCTATAAAATGGAAGTTGGGGGAAGATACCTTCAGTTTTAATCACATTTGTCAGTTTAACCTCATTCCTTGTCCCACGGTGGTATTATTAATTATTTAATAAAAATATTCACCAGGGGCATGGTAGAGTGCTCTCCTAACATGCACGAAGCCCTGGGCTCAAGTCCTTGGTACCATGTACACAGAAAAAAGCCAGAAGTGGTGCTTTGTCTCAAGTGGTAGAACACTAGTGAGAAAGCTCAAGGACAGTGCCTAGGCCCTGAGTTCAATTGAAGCCCCAGGACTTGTGAAAAAAAATATTCTGAGATGTGGCTGCATAGATATCTCTTCCACCATCTCTGAATCTCCTGTTGGTTGGAACTGGCAGAAAACATAATTTTCAGCCTTGATGTGCCTACACTTGCTAAAGACACTTTAGTGATAGAAATACAATGTAACTATTCACTCATGATACTCCATGGACAGATATATGAAATATGATTCTCAAGATGGTTGGTTATTGCCAAACTGGAATCTGAGTCATCACATTTTTACATTTTGAATCTATGTGAATCCCAACCCTGTTAGGTAACAAAAAAAGAGATGAAGAAGCATTTCATGCATTTAATTCATATTAGACTCTAACAAGCTGTTAGAGTAAATGGCTACATAATCACAAATGGGCTGGGTGTGGTCGCTTATGCCTGTAATCCTAGCTACTCAGAAGGCTGAGATCTGAGGATCACAGTTCAAAGACAGCCTGGTACTAAAGTCTGTAAGACTCTTATCTTCAGTTCACATCAGAAACCTGGAAGTGGTGCTGTGACTCAAGAGGTAGAGCAGTAGCCCTGAGCTAAAGAGTTGAGGGATAATGCCCAGGCCCAGAGTTCAAGTCCCACAGCCAACAAAAAAAAATCTCAAATGGTCAAAACAATGAAATCAAAGCAACCAACAACAAAGCCAAGACAAGGTAGATTAAATCTTTAGAATTTCTGAGTTCATTCAAACATACAAAGTTTCAGTGTAGAGGGGCCACATTGTGCGGGATACATACTTTATTCTTTCCTTTCTAAGACCAAAAAAGAGAATGACAGATTTTTATCATCTAGAAATATCCAGTTATGCTGAATCAATACAGAATATTCAGTCCTATATTTTCTAGATTAGTGCTGTTCAGCAAATTATAATGTGAGTTACAGGAACAATTTTAAATTTTCTATTAAACTGATTTATAAAATAAAAAGGAACAGGCAAAATTAATGTCAGTTATATTTTTATTTATTCCCATATATTCCAGCGTTATCATTTTAACATGAAGTATGTATGAAATCATTGAGTTATTTTGCATTCTTTTTCCCCATTGGAAATCTTTGAATCTGATTTGCATTTTATATGTATAGCGCATTGCACAGTGAATTGCTTTCTCTATGTATGACCAAAATGAATATCCAGAAGTGACTGGTTATTGGCTACTTGTGGACAGCTCAGATTTAGAAGAAACAGTATGACCGTATTATTTTATATTACTCATGAAACAGTCTGATATTTTTGTTTAATGCCTTTCTCTGATTTAAAAATGTACTTTGGGGCTGGGAGTTTGGCCTAGTGGTACAGTGCTTGCCTAGCTTGCACAAAGACCTGGGTTCAACTCCTCGGTACCACATACATAGAAAAAAAAAGCCAGAAATGGTGCAGTGGCTCAAGTGGTAGACCGCTGGCCTTGAGAATGCCTAAGGACAGTTCAAGGCCCAGGACTGGCAAAAAAATGTACTTTGATTATTTGCAGTTTGCCTTTAGGACCATCAACATTTCAGTATTTTATCTTGAGGAGTTTCATAGATCTAACGGAACTAGAATTCCTTTATGGAAGACGAACATCACAAGTATTCAAACACTTGTTTACTTTCCTTTCTGTTTGACCTTAGAAACAGTAAAATTTGAGTTTTAATTTCACCTTGCCTCATGGTTTTTCTCTGAAGAACTGGGGAGTTAGAGCTGGCATAACCATTTCATGTTGGATATGTTTAGATAATCACAGCAATAGCTGTAGTGCATTGGGTGGGAATATACCTCCCAGGACCCCCTCTGTCTGACTTGACAGAAGTTGGTCGGTGATTTCCTTGCTCTCACGACTGGCTTGTAACAAAGAAATCTGCTGGACTGGTGGGGGATTTGAACAGGAGCAAGGCACATCAGACTGAATGATGGGACAAGATCAAGTAGAGCCTTGATCCGTGCCATGTGACTAGAAGATGTTTATGTATGACTAATGTAACAAATGATACATGATGTGTAGCATGAATTGTTGTCCATGGGTTTAGCAAGTATTAACTCAATTCCCATGACAGGCTTATGGCCTGGGCACTATTGTCCCTGGTTCACAGATGGGACTGAAGTACAGGAAGGGTTAAGGGACTGAGTTGTGGAATCTTAGGTTGTGACTGGCAGAGCCAGGCAGCAAACCTGGGCAGCCTGTCTAAACATGTCTGCTCTTCCCACTCTGCATCTTTCACTTGCTCTGACCACCTACCTCTGAGGGCCTCTTTGTTGGGAATTCTCCATAGAGAGATGCACCTCATTTTTTCTGATGTCTCTTGCATTACCTTGGAAAGAGGATAAGAGTATATTTCTACTTTTCCCTCAGAGTAGATTAAAGTAAAAATTTTAAGTTTTCAGTAGATAAACATTCTTGGGAAATAGAATTAAAGCAGATCCTAATTTAATGTTAACTCATGCACAAAGTTAGACTGTAACTCCAACAATCAGTGAAGTATGGCAGTGCATGCCTATCAGCCCCGTTGTATGAGACTGAGGGTTGGAAGGGCGTGATCTGAATGGAGGCCCTCCTGTGAATGTACAGAGGGGGGAAAAAGCACATGAGTCATGGCTGAAGTGGAAGCACACCTGCCCAGCAAGTGTAAAGCCCCGCATTCTTATATTTACATGTATGATTTACAAATAGTAACTCATCCTGGTTCTACAAATATGATTTATTGCTACCAGTGACTAACCTCTGGGCTGTTCTGTTTATGCAATGACTTCAGTTTTGGGGAATTCTGAAGAATTCAAAATTCAGAATTTAAATATGAACTGTGATAACAAATGGTAGGATGGAAAAAATAAAAGCCAAACCATCTGGGCTTTGGGAAGAGATAAAGCTCTTCTTTATCACTACAATTGTTGTCCAGAATTGAGTGGCATCTGTCTTTTGCTGTTCCTGTCAAAGGCTAAAGAGATAAGCCAGGCAGGGTCTTAAGGGGAGACAGTTTCTTTGAATATATTTTAGTGAGAGCTCAGATTATCTTCAGTTCACGAAGAGTATAAACATTGGATATGGGCTTGTGTCAATGAACAAGGATAAAAAGATTAGAAACTTTTATAATGAGGTAAAAAAAAGGTAGAAACGGATTAGAGCATCCTACAATGAGGCAAAAAGAGGTAGAAACAATTAAAAGTATTCTCCTTGTGTATTAACATAAAACAGAAACCCATGCCAAATCCACTTGAGTATACTTTCTCATGGTAGACGCTGAGCTTCACACTTGTCCAATGCCATAGTTGTGTCACCATCTGATATCTCATATACAAACTCACATACAAGGAACTACTCTTTTGCTGTTCTCACATCTGCTGGTCTAGAAGAAGATCTGGCAAACTTTCTCTGAGACAGATCAGGAAGTAAATATAGCCATTTGTTTTCCTTTATTATTATACCTCACTATATTTTAGTTTTCAGTCTATACAGAATTAGGTCATAGACTGGGTTTGGCCTGTGAACTGTACTTTGCTATTCTTCTAAAAACTTATGCTGATGCATATTAATGATGAATATGAGCTTAGAAAGGTGGTTTGAAAAAACAGATTTGTATTCATGTATCTATGGCATCTCCTAACTTCAAGTTTTATGTTGTAAATTTAGAAAGTAGTATTTCACTAAACACCATACAGTATAAATAACAGATGGCTGTAAACACATCTTCATGTATTTAATATAGATGTGCATATGTGTGTATACATGCATATGAACATAACTAGATAGAGACAAACCCATTTCATAATTGAATACTTCATCCATTCTACAGATTCTATACTTTAACAGACCAATAAAGGTCTGGAATACAAAATGTGGTGAATATTCTTGGATCTGGAGGAGGAGGAGGTTGCTAATATAGTAAACCCCTTTCCAGTTTGAATATAGTAAAGCTGAAGGAATATGACAAAGATCAAAATGTTGAGTTGTTGCTGAAATTATTGTATGAAAATAGCTTAGTTATGAGCTTGAACACTAGAGAATGGTTCAGCTGTTCTTGGGTTGCATTACACAGCTGTGGTCTTTCCCCCATGGAGGTGAGTCTTTCTTGTTACATATCTCAGTCTCTTTGCTGAGAGGCAGAACTGGAAGAGCAGAGGTATGCACTCAGATTTCTCCCTACACCAGACTGGACAAAGCCAGGGGGCTGTGTCCTTAGTGCTGGCCCTAGCTTTTATGTCCAAAATAGAGATCCCAAAGGAAAAATTGGTGCTCAAGGTAGAAGGCACATCGTAATTATCTTATTTATCATCATTGAATCTAAAACCAAGTGAAAAACAGAGTGACATTTCAGCTTTCTCTTAGTCTTTTGAAAAGGTCAGTGCAGATGGAAACAGGAGGATTTTTTTCTTTGTTGTGGTTTCTGTTTTCTTTGTGTCTTATTTGTGTATGTGTCTGTGGGAGGGCAAAAGAGGGGTGCACAGAAATGGAGGGACAAAGGATGAACAAATGCAGCAGTGGTCCTCAACTAGATACTAGGTTGAAAATCAACTATACAGATGGTGAGTGGGGATGGGAGGGAAACAGATGGTGAGTGGGGATGGGAGGGAAACGCTAGGTTAGAGGGAGGGACCGGGTGATATTGTCCAAAAGGAAATGTACCCTTGACTTGTGTAATTGTAACTCCTCTGTACATCACCTTTATTACAAGAAATATTTTATTCCTATGTGTGTCTTGCCCTTCACAGTGTGATGCTGGTGTCAGTAGAATGATTTCTTGTGCTGGTGAAATGTTGGAGGTGAGCTGGAATGTGTCACGTAGTCTGGTGGCAGCCAGTTGCCCAGGGAGACTGATTTAGTCTCACTCAGTGACAGAACCACAGTCATTACATCCTGATGGGTTTAATTCCAGTCATCTATAAAGTGATTGGTAGGGAGGGAGCTTCATTTGTGCTAGATTATGTCATAACGAAAGACAAAGCAGACAAGGTTAGGTTGTTTCTTCTGCTGATACCAAGGATCTGTGGAACAAAATCCCTGCAATTTTCTCTTACCACTCCCAGCTCCCAGCATTAATTTGCCAAATAAGCGAGGGGGACAGGGATGGAGGAGAATACTTCCAAAGTCATGTTGTTCCATTCTGCCCTTCCTTCCCCAACATGCCTTCTGTCTTCTTCCTTTCATAACCTGTTTCCTTCTACTCTCCCACCCCTGCCTTTCCTTTTATTAATAAATACTAATCAAATACTTGTGCTGCTTCTGTGGACACATCAACAAATAACTCAGATGCTCTGTCATCCCTTATGGAGCCCAAGGACCACTAGGATAGCTGGGAGATCCAAGGAGCTGAAGCCTACGCATGTAGCTTGAGTCTACTTGGAGTACTTGGAGGGTATCTGGTGTTTAAATGTCGATCAAATTTCATTTGGGAACTTAAGTCCATGTAGTATCTGTAGCTGCGTTGTGAGCTGCTTGTTCATGAAAAGCTTTGAAAGTCCTGATTGTGTTTGTTTTACCTTGAAGGAATTCTTTAAAGAGCGGAAGGAATATGAAACAGTAGTTAGAACTAAGGACTGCTGGTGGCTCCATGAAGATCAATAGACAATGACTGCCCAGAGCATGTGGCGTGTCTGTACTCCCTGAAAAGGGCATAGAAGTATCTTCTTAACCATCTTTTAGCCTTCTAATTGTAGTAGTTAGAAATATAATTCTGTTTTTTTCCTTTCCTTTATAGATGTAGTCAATAAGGAAGCAAAGTTTCTGGGGGAGATACTGGAGTTTGAACTCAATGCCTCATGTTATAAGACAGATGCTTGAGCCATGCCTCCAGCTCTTCTTTGCTTTAGTTATGTTTCAAGTAAGGCTTCTCATATTTTTTCCTGAGTGTGGCCTGGACCATGGTTATCCTCCCTCAATGTCCCATGAAGCTGGGATGATAGCATGCTGGGCTTGTTGATTGAGAGGGAGACACTGTCTCATAAACTTTTTTTCCTTGGGCCAGACCCACACCCAAATCCTCCTAGAATTACAGACATGAGCCCTAATGAGCCTGGAAGAGAACTTAAAAACATTTTCTATACCAATATTGAAGCTTGAGCAAAGGTCCTGTTCCTTAGCTTTTTCAGTAAGTGGTAGGCTGTCATTTTACTGCTTCACTTCTGGGTTTTTGGAAATAAAAGTCTCAGGGACTTTCCTGCTTGGGACTGGCTGAGAATCACAATGTCAGATCTCAGCTTTCTGAGTATCTAGCATTACAGTTGTGAGCCACTGATTCCTGGCTTGGAAGAGAACTTTTGAGTGATAGGAAGTCTGTGTAAAGATATACCAGAAATATGTCAGAGCACTTTGATTTTGATGTCAGGTAATGCACAAGAGAATAACTGAACAGATAATT